>NC_047143.1:2876377-3125757 GCF_009829125.3 Periophthalmus magnuspinnatus | reverse complement strand
GACCTATTGTGCATGTGGAAACCCACCCAGACAGAGTCCTGGTTTAGCCCTGGTTTGGTCCTGGTTTAGTCCCGGTTTAGTCCCGGTTTAGTCCCGGTTTAGTCCCGGTTTAGTCCTTGTTTAGTCCTGGTTTAGTCCCGGTTTAGTCCCGGTTTAGTCCTTGTTTAGTCCTGGTTTAGTCCTGGTTTAGTCCCGGTTTAGTCCCGGTTTAGTCCCGGTTTAGTCCCGGTTTAGTCCCGGTTTAGTCCCGGTTTAGTCCCTGTTTAGTCCCTGTTTAGTCCTGGTTTAGTCCTGGTTTAGTCCTGGTTTAGTCCCGGTTTAGTCCCGGTTTAGTCCCGGTTTAGTCCTTGTTTAGTCCTGGTTTAGTCCTGGTTTAGTCCTGGTTTAGTCCTGGTTTAGTCCTTGTTTAGTCCTGGTTTAGTCCTGGTTTAGTCCTGGTTTAGTCCTGGTTTAGTCCTGGTTTAGTCCTGGTTTAGTCCTGGTTTAATCCTGGTTTAGTCCTTGTTTAGTCCTGGTTTGGTCCTGGTTTAGTCCCGGTTTAGTCCCGGTTTAGTCCCGGTTTAGTCCTTGTTTAGTCCTGGTTTAGTCCTGGTTTAGTCCTGGTTTAGTCCTGGTTTAGTCCTTGTTTAGTCCTGGTTTAGTCCTGGTTTAGTCCTGGTTTAGTCCTGGTTTAGTCCTGGTTTAGTCCTGGTTTAGTCCTGGTTTAATCCTGGTTTAGTCCTTGTTTAGTCCTGGTTTAGTCCTGGTTTGGTCCTGGTTTAGTCCTGGTTTAGTCCTGGTTTAGTCCTTGTTTAGTCCTGGTTTAGTCCTGGTTTAGTCCTGGTTTAGTCCTGGTTTAGTCCTGGTTTAGTCCTTGTTTAGTCCTGGTTTAGTCCTTGTTTAGTCCTGGTTTAGTCTTGGTTTAGTCCTGGTTTAGTCCTTGTTTAGTCCTGGTTTAGTCCTGGTTTAGTCCTGGTTTAGTCTTGGTTTAGTCCTGGTTTAGTCCTGGTTTAGTCTTGGTTTAGTCCTGGTTTAGTCCTGGTTTAGTCCTGGTTTAGTCCTGGTTTAGTCCTTGTTTAGTCCTGGTTTAGTCCTGGTTTAGTCCTGGTTTAGTCCTGGTTTAGTCCTGGTTTAGTCCTGGTTTAGTCCTGGTTTAATCCTGGTTTAGTCCTTGTTTAGTCCTGGTTTAGTCCTGGTTTGGTCCTGGTTTAGTCCTGGTTTAGTCCTGGTTTAGTCCTTGTTTAGTCCTGGTTTAGTCCTGGTTTAGTCCTGGTTTAGTCCTGGTTTAGTCCTGGTTTAGTCCTTGTTTAGTCCTGGTTTAGTCCTTGTTTAGTCCTGGTTTAGTCCTGGTTTAGTCCTGGTTTAGTCCTGGTTTAGTCCTGGTTTAGTCCTGGTTTAGTCCTTGTTTAGTCCTGGTTTAGTCTTGGTTTAGTCCTGGTTTAGTCCTGGTTTAGTCCTGGTTTAGTCCTCTCTTTGCTCTTGTCTCATTTCACTTTGTTGCAGACACATTTTACTTCAGTCTTTCCCTGGAGGACTCTGAAAACTCCCCTCTGTCGGGCTCCAGGTCCGAACCCCTCCTTTTTCTCCTCCTCTTCCTCCCATCTCCCTCTCTCTCTACCTTCTCTCTGTCCTTTTCCTCTCTCTCCTCCTCCTTTCTATCTTTAGCCTCCCTCCTTTCTCCCCCCCTCCTTTCTCTCATCTCCTCTCTCCAGCATCTCCACACCTCCTCTTCTCTCTCCTCCTCTTCTCTGTCTTCATTTTCCCTTCTTTCTCCACCTTCTCTCTCCTCCTCTCTCCAGCATCTCCACACCTCCTCTCTCCTCTCCTCCTCTGTCCTCATCCTTCCTCTTTTCTCCCCCTTCTCTCTCTCTCCTCCTCTCTCCTGCATCTCCACACCTCCTCTCCTCTCTCTCCTCCTTTCCCCTCCAGATCCGGACCCCTCGTGCCTCCTCCTCTTGCCCCAAAACGGAGCCCCACATCTGGATCTGGTCCTGGGACCCCTCCCTGGACTGGACTTGGCTCTCCTCACTGTTTTTGTTCTAAAGAAAAGAGGAGGGGGAGGGGCACAGAGGAGGAATTTCAACATAAACTTTGGCTCCTATGACTCCACTGAAAACATCAACATGGAAAAGAGAGAGAAGAAGGGAGGAGAGGAGAGGAGGAGAAGAGAGAGGAGACTCCACTGAAAACATCAACATGGAAAAGAGAGAGAGGGAGGGAGGAGAGAAGAGAACAAGAGGGGAGAAGAGAGGAGAGGAGAGAGGAGGGGAGAGAGGAGTAGAGAAGAGAGAAGGAGAGGAGGGAAGATAGGAGAGGAGAGAGACAGGAGAGGAGGAGAGAAGAGAGGAGGAGGTCTGTGTACAACTGGAGGTACTTAAGTGTCTGACTTCAGACTGAAGCAGAGTTTATGATTTAAGAAAATCTGCTCCATGATGAAAAATGTAAAGAACTGAACATGAATTAAAGCCTCACTGTGTAACTTTTCTGTCAGGGGGATTTTATTGATTTATATTGTTCAAAGATACAGAGAAGACCTCCACCAGGATGCACCTCCACCCAGAGGACCCGACCCCACAGACCTCCACCTGGATGCACCTCCACCTGTTTTCTTTTCCTTCATAAACGTCTTCATCAGACTCTATCAGTTGCTGTTTTAGTTCATTGTCTATAATGGTCGTGTTTTAAAGCTCATTTCAAATCATTTAAAGTGAAACACACACATTTAATCACTCACAGATTTCATTTGTCGTTTTAAATGATCTTGCGTCGTGTTGTCTCCTCTGTCTCTGTCTCTGTCAACAACACAACAACAACAACAACAACAACAACAACAACAACACAAACATATAAGAACAAAACACAAACATATAAGAACAACACAAACATATAAGAACAACACAAACATAAGAACAACACAAACATATAAGAACAACACAAACATATAAGAACAACACAAACATAAGAACAACACAAACATATAAGAACAACACAAACATAAGAACAACACAAACACATAAGAACAACACAAACATATAAGAACAACACACACATATAAGAACAACACAAACATATAAGAACAACACAAACATACAAGGGATGGTCAAGATTGTTAAAATTCTAGACATTTTTTCTTCACTTCTGTTGTATTTTAATGTGTCCAGTTGTGTGTTTCTTATATTCACATTATGTCGGGTCCTTGGTGTAAACACAGAGCTGCCCTCACCTCTGCCCGACTCAAAAACAACAGCAGCAGATATTTTGCTACGATAAATATAAACCAAATATAATGGTTTTAGAGGAATATATATGCTGCTGTAAACACACAAACCCTGTGTCCAATAAAACGTGACATATTATATTATTTTCAATATAAATATGTGGGCTCTTGGGGGCCCCCTGCTGGTCTCGGGGCCCTAAGCAGCTGCTCAATCTGCTTATCGCCTGGACCGGCCCTGTGCAGCTGTGCTATGTGGAGACATTATGTTAGATATGTGTGCAACTCAGTGTCACTTCTGCAAGGTTGGCAGTTCGAATCCCACTCTCGACTTAAACATCATCGGTCGAGTGGTCAGGTCGACCCACAGGTTAACGGTGCGATTCCAGCTGCCACAGATGAATGCTGTTGTTGCGTCCTTGGGCAAGACACTTAACGCACCTCGCCCCCTTGAGCCGTGAAGGTGGAAAACTGTCCACCGTTTATTTGAAACCCCCGTTATGTGTTAGCAGTTAATACCCCATTGAAGTAAAAATACCACCTCTTTAATAAAAAAAATACATTAATTAAATGTAAAAAATAAATAATAATAATAATAATAATAATAATAATAATAATAATAATAATAATAAATAATAATAATAAAAAAAGGTTTGTATCTGAAAATATTTTTATAATTTTTAATAGACAATAGATTTTTTTTAAATTTATTTATTGTTTATCAGTATTGTAAAAGGCAGCAACAAACTAAGGTGTGAACAGACATGGATCCTTATTGTTTACCATGTATTTGGTTAGCTGTTATGTGTTAACAGTTAATACCTCATTGAAGTAAAAATACCGCCTCTTTAATTAAAAAAAAAAAAAAAAAAAAATGAAATGAAATGTAAAAAAAAAAAAAAAAAGAAAGAAAGAAAAAAATGTTTTGTTTTTTTTTATCTCAAAATATTTTTTATAGATTTTTACAGAAAATTGTTTTATAGAAACTATGTTTTTTGGGTTTAAAAAAAAAAAAATCTATATTGTAAAAGGCAAAAAGGCAGCAGATCATCAAACTAAGGTGTGAACAGATATGGAGCCTTAATGTTTATCTATCAGTAATTCTACACGTAAACAATGAGTCATGTGACTGCACAAACTGTCAGACTGAAGATGTGTCGACCTGGTTTATCGTTAATATCTCTTGTCCACATGAAACAAAAAGTGGCACAAAGTTCAGCGTCTTCTCTGACAGTATAAATAAACAAAAGTGGAATGATTTTCTCACAAAAGCTTCAGAACGTAGTGCCATTTTCAGGCTCTAAGATGTGATTTAGTCCCCGCCCTCCATCTGAAATCATAACATCATCATTATAGAACATGACCTTTGACCTTTACCTTAGAACCCAAACCACGTCCACGTCTGCAGATGCTCCCTGCTCCGTCCTGTGGTCCGAAGGAGAGTTTCATCTGAAGTTCTGGCGGTGGATTTTGACCAGTAGAATGCGGACGGGAGCGGCGGTGCGTTCAGGGACTCCCCACAGAGCGCGAAAAGGGACGTCCATCAAAAACACGGAGACAATGCGACATAAACGTGTCAGACGGTCCCAGCGTCGGGTTGTATGAATGCCCAAAAGGGAAAAATTAAATTGTCAACACAGATTTTGCAGTTTATATGATTGTATTTAATTATGTTTTAAAGGATAGACTAGGTTCAGGTAGTTTAAAGCTGCACTATGTAACTTTTCTGGAGGGTCAGTCGCCTTTTTCTCCACGTGGATGTTATTCCTTTGCCTGAAATGTTAATGAGGGCGTACTGTCCGGAGCGTTCTACCATGTTATAGCATTGTTCCTTCATTAAAAACATCCCTGAAGAGGTTTTATACGTCATCCATGCATGTTTGAGTAATCTAGCGATCTCTCCCAGCCCCTATTCAACCTTCCACAGCCTATATATGCCTACATTACCCATACTCCCCTGCTACACATGGTCCCAACATGGCCGTTTTCCATAAATGTAATCCATAAGAATATATTACAACTTCACAAACCTGGTGTGATGTGCAGTAGTTTCATAAGCAGGATGCAGCTGATTGTGCTTTAATAGTGCTCTGAAGGGGGAGTGACTTAGCGTGTGGAGCAAAGGGAGAGGGGACTCAGAACATCGAGAGGTCCTGGTTAAGTCCTGGTTCAGTTCTGGTTCAGTCCATTTAGTCCTGGTTTAGTCCTGGTTTAGTCCTGGTTAAATCCTGATTTAGTCTTTGGTTTAGTCCTGGTTTAGTCCTGGTTTAGTCCTGGTTTAGTCCTGGTTTAGTCCCAGTTCATTCCTGGTTCAGTCCTGGTTCAGTCCTGGTTCAGTCCTGGTTTAGTCATGTTTAAGATCTGGTTTAGTCTTAGTTCATTTGTTTTTCAGTCCTGGTTTAGTCTAACACTTTAGACCTGGTTCAGTTCTTGTCCTACCTATGTTTAGTCCTGGTTCAGACCTAGTTCAGATTTGGTTAAATCCTGATTCAGACCTGGTTTGGACCTAGTTTAGTCCTGGTTCAGACTCGATTCAGTCCTAGTCTATCCCTGGTTTAGACCCGATTTAGACATGGTTCAGTCCTAGTCTAGCCCCGATTTAGACCTGCTTTAGACCCAGTTCAGCCCTGGTTCGTCCCTGGTTTAGTCCCTGGTCCAGTCCCGGTTTATCGAGTGCAAATCTTGGAGCAGTCAATCACATGGAAGTCATTGATTAGAAGCAGCTGTCCACACACAGACTGAGGTCATTGTTCAGGAGGATCAGCCCATTTCAACACGTGCACGCTCTCACATGCACTCTCACACACGTGCACGCTCTCACACACGTGCACACTCAGGACTAAACCGGGACTAAACCAGGTCTAAACTAGGACTTCACCTAGAAACCACCCAAAGGACCAAAAAGTGGATTCATTTGACATTTTAGAGTTGTAGAGGACCTGTTGTACCACCAGAGGGCGCTTCTGTGTCACCAGTTATAGCCGTACCACAGTTTGAGAAACACCAGGCTTATTGTATTTTGGGTAAACGCTTTAAAAGTCTTAGATTACACAAAATTTACTCCTCAAAATCACACCCGGAGTTGCGTTTTGTTTCATTCACGTCTTCATTATGCGATATCTCTACGGCAACGAGCAAATGATGAAAATGTCCATCACAAAATTTAAATAACGCACCTTTAACAGCTCCGATATTTGAGACTTTTATATTCAAAAGGTTAATAATCAATCACTTACTCACACCTTAGGCAAGATGGGAGAAGTGTCTTGCCAAAGGACGCAACACGGGTCTAAAGCAGGAATCAAACCTTCAATCTTATGGTTTGTGGGTGAACGCTGTACCCACTGTGCCACTACGAAAGGAAGGACGGAAAGAAGAGAGCGGAGAAAGGAGACGATTGCGCACGTGACAGTTTAGACTAATTTACTCAACATCTCACCCAGTTTTTTAACGTTTATAATTTTACTTCCTGGTTGGACCCGTGTGTAACTGTTACCTGGCAACCATAATGTAAACAAGGGCCAAGTTACAGGGGCCTGAATTACACAATAGTTACAATTAGACGAATAAAGTAATTACGTGTATTTTGTTAAATGAAGGTTTAAACTGTCAGAAAACGGCTTCCTCGTGCGTAAATTGTATCTGCATTTTAGGAGTTTGTGTTGATAAAAGCAGAGGGAGAGTTTTATGACTTTACTTCCTGTATTTTTGTAGTGTCAACTTGTGGGAAAAAATAAATAAACTATGATATTTAGCACAGGTACTATCCCAAAAACTCAAGTCAGAATTACAAAAAACATGAAACCGGTCGCACTTTAACGCCAAAATGGTCTGAGAAATGAAGTGTATTTTGTGATCACTGCTCTCATTTAAAGGGCACGTGGAGCAGGGCTGAGCCAGACACAACAGAGAGGTAAGACTCCCCACCGACGAGGCCATATGGACAACCAAAAGAGGAGAGGAGAGAGGGATGGAGTTA
Organism: Periophthalmus magnuspinnatus; assembly: GCF_009829125.3. Lineage (NCBI taxonomy): Eukaryota > Metazoa > Chordata > Actinopteri > Gobiiformes > Gobiidae > Periophthalmus > Periophthalmus magnuspinnatus. The sequence continues at coordinate 3,118,585 of NC_047143.1, read as the reverse complement.
TGAAAACAGAGGAGTGAAAGAGGGTTGAGCTAGAGATGAGGGAGGAGAGAGGAACAAGGATGATGGGGGGGGGGAAAGGGGAGAAGAGAGGGCACTGGCACCGTTAAGGACATCCTCATAAAAAGTATCAAAACCAGAGAGGAGAACGAGTGATGGGTTTTAAAGAAAGGAGGAAAGGATTAAAGCGAGGGATGGGGGTAAAAGAGGGAAAAGGGAGGGCGCTGGTACCACATGGACATCCGCACAGAAGTACAACAGGAGAGGGAAAAGAGCGAGGGATGAGTGAGTAAAGGGCGCGGACACGGTAAGGACATCCTCACAAAACGGGAGAAAAGGGGGATGAGGAAAAAGAGGAGGGGAGAGTAGTGCGAAGGAGTAGATGAAAAATAATGGAGGGAAAGCGCACCGAGTTGACATGGGCATCTTCGGAAAAGCGGCAAAACGGTGAGTGAGGAGAGAGGGATGACGGAAGGGAAGAGGAGAGCAAGGGATGAGGCAAAAGGAAAAGAGCAAAGGAGGAGAGGAGAGCGAGGGATGAGCAGGCAAAAAAAAAAAAAAAAGGAGGGAGGGAAAGGGCGCTGACACCACATGGACATATTAAAAGCACCAAAACGGGAGTGAGAAGAATAGAGGGATGAGGGAGCGAGGGAGGAAAGGCAGACTCCCCACTGAGGACATATGGACACGCTCACTGTAGTGTACCAAAAGAGGAGAGGAGGAGCGAGGGATGGAGGTATGAGGGGAGGAAAAAGAGGGCGGGGGGGGGGCCGTGGCACCATATGGTCGTCCTCACAGGTCCACCAAAACAAACCAACAGAAGAGAAAAGAGTGATGGAGGAAAGAAAGTATGAGGGAGGGAGTGAACTGGCACCGCGTGGACTCACTGAAGAGCACCAAACCGAAGCCAAAACATTCCATCGCCGTGGTGACGGGCAGATGGTGGAGGAGCCTCCGTTAAAGTGACAGGATGCGCCTTTAAAAACGTGCCACGGAATCACAGACAAACCATCGTAGTCGTTTTGTAAATAACATTTATTTGAAAACCAGGTGAGTTTAGCTGCTGCCCTGTTTAGCGGCCAGCCTCTTGTCCCTCTCCTCGGCGATGGTGAGTCGGATGCCCTTCCCTCTGGGCAGGGACACCCATGGCTTGGTGCCCTACAAAGAAAAAAAAAAAAAAAAAAAAGCAGCAGTGGGTTAGATACAAGGTGAGCGAGTGACAAAAGTACACACAAGTTTAGAGAAGTGACCTGGTCGTGTACTGAGACATGTCAATTTAACACATTTATTTTAAGGCTTTTATTTTGAAGGAGCTCAGAACTTCTTAGAGGAATTGGTTGAATTGTTTCATTACGGATCAAAACACAAGGGTCATCACTGCTCCAATTTGCACTTTTCATAATATGATTTGAAATGAAAACGTTGTCGAGTTCAGAGGTCACATTTTAAACCTGTCCAGGGCACACTCTGACACACACACACACACACGGGGAGGGCAGAAATAAAAAAAAATAAATAAAAAAAAGCCGATGCTGATTTGTACCTTTCCGATGACAAAGATGTTGGAGAGCCTTGTGGCAAAGCTGTTGCCGGTGGTGTCCTTCACGTGAACCACGTCGAAGGATCCGGGGTGACGCTCCCTGTTTGTGATCACGCCGATACGCCCCAAGTTAGCACCTCCGGTCACCATGCACAGGTTACCTACAGGGGGCGACAGAGGACAACACATCGGTAATGCGTCTGTCTGACAAGGATTGAGATTAGATTTCTGTTCACATTTAGAAGAATTGACAGGACTGAACTCATGCATTTCAGAACATGTTTGTACAGATCTAAAATACGGGGTTAGCAGTTTGTCGTTTCTGGAGGAAAGTGTGGTACCAAAATTTCAGCAAATTGCAATTTCAGTTAGATTTTAATTCACCTTGCAGCCTTAAACCCCGGAGATGCAAGCGGAATGATCAAAGGAATATTGAGATTTGGAAAAATGGAAAGTGTCCATTTAAAAAAAGTTTCTAGAAGTTCGAAAAGCGATGAACGTGATTTGATTTTTAAATGTCTAAGTACATATTGTGATGTGTTGAGTATTGTCAGAGTAGAGGGTATGAGAAAAGGTTTGGGTACCACTGTTTTTATTAAGTTTGTATGAAAAGGTTTCTACAGCAGCGAGGGGAATGGGCAACCTTCAGATGTGGAACAAACGGCTCACTCTTTCTGACCCACATTACTGCAAGCGTGTCGACCTAAACCTCTATTTAAGGAACGCGTCGTGTCACTTCAGAAGCTTCACTTTTCATTTGGACACATTCATGATTTTATTCAGCGGATATGACACAATGAACAACTGTCCAGGGAGTTCAGAGATGATTCAACTGTTCATGTCAAAAACAAACGAGAATTTTACTTCAATTTGATACAACACTGATAAATGGGGCCAAGCAGGAAGTCCTTGTTATCAAGCCCCGGAGCCTAAACATGGCCGACTACTGAAGTTAATGGGCCGTGCTCAGTGGTGCACGTCACGAGTTTAGCCTTTCCACGACGAGAGCGAGCAGACGAGGCAAGGGAATAAAAAATACACTGCAAATTATAATTTTTATGCTTCCAGGGGCGGGGTTCTAAACCTGTGGCTCGTTCACGACAGTTTATTATTGTTTACGTCATAACACATGGCTGCTCTAACCAATCAGTGCTTGAGCTAGAGCGGATATAGAACACAGCCAAAGCTAACGATTAAGACAACGGATTTTGAGCTGAGAAAAAGTTTATGATCTGAAAATAGGTCAAAACCGTCGCAAAATTCAGGGCGCCCTGTGAATTCCTGTCAGCCGAACACGAGTTTGATTACAATGCGATGTATGAGAAAAATCCTTTCTGGGCAGCAGGGAATTGTTTTGTTGTAGAACCAATGACAAATTCAACTTGCGAAAGCTCTAAGCAGCAATACACTATCCAGTTATTTTTCATGCTTGTTACACATTTCAAGCACAAGTTGTGGTTATGAAACGCCCTCAAACTCATCACCGTGAATGATTAAGATACTCAGAATGCACAAGGTAAGTGAGGAATAACTTGAGATACTAAACAGTTTGCCTTGTCCCAGTTTTTAAACAATAAAAATCAGGTACATCGCCTTTGAGCACACACACACACACACACGCACAGGCTGGTTGTGTGTGAGGTGTTAAAGTCTCACCGGTGTCAAACTTGATGAAGTCGTTGATCTTGCCCGTCTCCAGGTCGATCCTGACCGTGTCGTTGACCTTGATGAGGGGGTCAGGGTAGCGGATGGTGCGGGCGTCATGGGTCACCAGGTGAGGGATGCCCTTGGTGCCGATCAGGATCTTCTTCACCTTACACAGCTTGTACTGGAAAATACAAGAGAGGGGGAAACAGCGAGCGAGTGAGTTTGTGGCTAAAGGGGAGCGCTTTGTATTATCACTTGAAACCAGTATGTACAAGTTTATTTATCCATCATTTATGACATAACCCCATAATACACAAAACCCCACAATGCAATGCAGGGTTGCAGGTGAGATTCCCACTCACCTTTGCCTCCTCGGCAGTGATGCGATGAACAGTAAAACGTCCTTTCACATCGTAGATCAGACGGAAGTGCTCTCCAGTCTTCTCAATGCTGATCACATCTGAAGGAAAACCACCATGAAAACCATTTTTAACACAATTCCATGAACCAACTGGAACGAAGTTTAACGTAAAAAAACCAAAAAAAACTGCTGCAGAGGCACTTTATAGTACTCAGCTTTTGTGTTCCAGAGCCAGGATCAGGAGATCTGAGACTCAACTCCGTACAACAATTCAGCATCAACCACTTGCAAACATGATCGGCACAAAACATTATTTGAGAGCTCAGCTAAAATCAACTGCTGACAAATCAAAAACCGTATGAGACAGCCACTCTCCAACTACGTTAAAATAAAAACAACTGGAGCTCAGAACTTCTTAGAGGAGATAAGTTTTATTTCAGCCAAAGCTCAAACCAACAAAGTCATCATGGCTCCTGTGCATTAAGAGACACCTGGTCACAACACATTTATACTTTTAGAACAATCTTGACCCGTTTAAGCAACAAGGCCCTGGACTTCAGGTCCACCTAACTCTCTGGAGGTGGCACGACACCTGCATCAGTTATGCTCCATACTGTGGAATATTACAGCTAAGGGAACATTTCCATGGAAACAAACAGGACAAGGCCCACCCTCCAGGTCAAACAAGAGTCAGGTTTGTGGAGATTCAAGTCCGCTCAGGGTGAGGACATGTTTTTTCAGTGCAATACATTAGATTTTTAATTTGACTTATTTTTTGGCTAAAAGCTACATACTGTGGCATTAATGTGTGTAAACTGTACATACCCATAAACCCTGCGGGGTAGGTGATGTCTGTGCGCACTTTGCCGTCGATCTTGATGAAGCGCTGCATACAAATCTTCTTGACCTCATCTCCGGTCAGAGCGTACTTCAGACGGTTACGCAGGAAGATGATGAGGGGCAGGCACTCCCTCAGCTTGTGGGGACCGGTGGAGGGCCGAGGAGCCTGGAGGAGAGAGAAGGGACGGGTCAGATTTAAGACAATTACATGCTCTAAAATAAAAATGACAACATCTGGTTCTCACTCACAGTAACTGAATTATTACACCCTACATTTATACCAATTTTCAAAGTCAATGCATTGAGACCGAACACTTTCCAGAGCCATTTACTATTTTTTATTTGATTTAACCTGCTCTTTTTGCAGCGGTTAATACAAAACACTATTACAATTTTGATTTAAATGTCACATGCTCAAAACAACACTAGCAGCATCATCAGTTTGGATCATGTGCTCACTGCTTGGAAATCAAAGCATTGTTACATCAAATCCCTAAAATCTTCCCATTTGCGGAGAGTGCAGACACATTTCTAAACCACACAAGACAATCTACAATTTAAACCGTCCAAAAGTGTCTGGTAAACGAGCACAGACCGCATAATAAAAATATTTAATCCTGAATCACTCACAAACACTCCGGTGAGCTTGTCAAGCATCCAGTGCTTCGGCGCCGCAACGCGCTTCAGGTGCTTCTTCGGTCCTCTCGCCTGAAAAGAAGGAAAGATACAGTCAGAATGAAGATAATACACAAAAAACAGATCAAATAATAAGGGCTTGAGACGCAAATAGGAGCGTGGAAGTCTTTATTAAAGGATAAACGAGCGCTGAAGCCGTTAGCTGAAGATGCTAACATGCTGAAATGTGCCTAACTGAACCGGGGCCTCAATCTTTTACTGGTAAAATGAACACTTTAATAATGCAATGTTTTTATCCACGGTCATGTGCAAATCACTCAAATGTTTAAGTCAAAACGACAGGTCTAATAATACCATGGGTCCAGAAATGTGCGTTTTATAGAAATACCGACAGCTAACAGCATTAGCCACATTGAAGCTAACGCTCTCCCCTTATACCCACAGAACAGAATCCGTGACATTAAACTATGAATAAAAACATTCCGTAACAGTTTATTCTTCTAATTTACACACAGATCGTTTGTAAAGACGTTACACTGTGAGGTTGGGGTTTGTTTGCTGTGATAAAACTCGTGGATTATCAGATGTTTGGAGATGATTTCGGGGGAAAATGTCAGAAAAAGCGCTCACCATGTTGGAGTCTGCAGGAAAAGGACGAGAGAGTTTCCGGGAGGAAGTGATAAGATGGAGGACGGAGGGCGGCGAGGGACAAAACACACAACGCGAAAATCATACCGTCGATTTTACTAAGGTTGTGAATACAATAATTATTTGAAGTGCATTTTACAGGTTATACCACAAACTAAATAGAATTAACATGATTATATTTACGTTTTGCTTTTTTTTTTTCAAGTTCTGTCATGTTTTTAAATGTTGATGAAGTTTAAAATGTACACTGTGCAAATAAAATGAAAAATAAATAAACATATAAATACATAAGCAAATAAATAAATTAGCAAATAAATAATCAAACAAATAAACTAATAAATAAATAAATAAATAAATAAATAAATACATAAATAAAAATAAAATAAAATAAAATAAAATAAAATAAAATAAAATAAAATAAAATAAAATAAAATAAAATAAAATAAAATAAAATAAAATAAAATAAAATAAAATAAATTAAATTAAAATAAATTAAAATAAATTAAAATAAAATAAGAAAATACTCAAACCCAAATCTAATAATAATGTAGCTTATTAAACAATAGGAAAAATGTGAGCCTAATATCAGTGGAGTTTAAGGTTAAGGTACTCTATTGTTCCTGCTGAGAAGTATGACACATCTCTTGTCCAAAGAAACAGGAAGCATATAACTTTTTGCATAAACTTTTTATTAAACTCATATTTCTTTGCCCAATTCAAAGTTTAGAATACAAACTCTTCTAATACTTAAAAATACATAGACATAGCTAGGTATTTTGTGCATGTTTATGTATCTACAGCATTAGGTCAAAAGGTCAAGTTAATTTAGTAATCTGTCTATCTTGTCTGAATGTTAACTTGCATTTATTCAGTTTGGCCCACATGTGTTTTTATTGCTCCAAAATACCTTGAAAAAAAAAAAAAACCTCACTAAAACATGCCTTTGATTGTACTGTGAGGATCGTGCCTCTTCACAGATCTGATCTGTAACTTTGTTGTGCATGTGCTTGGCTCAATTTTTAATGCCATACTGTGGGAAATTTCAGTCAAAGCAATACGATCTCAGTGGAGACAAGCAGGTATCAGAGAATATACAAAATAAAAAATAAATGACAAAAGGCACTAGATGTATTTTGTCACTCTGGTGTTTATACAGTTCGCCACAAGAGGGCAGTGTTCTACTTTCTGGATTTTAGTTTTCTGTTTGGAGAAATTAAATATAGGTGGGATTAAAGTTTGTGTATTTGACCTCAGTTATTTGGAGTAGGCTTATATTATACCTATTGGTGGGTTTCAGGTGACAACAAAAAATTTTATAGGCCAATAATGTTTGATACAGATGGAGGCGGCTAAAATGAATATTGTCCAAATGCAGTTTTTTGTTGTCATACAGTGAGTTTTTGGGTCTATTCACTAAGAGTAATTATCAGTTTCAACATCTAGAAGCTGAAAAGCACCAATCAGACGACACCAGTAATTTTCCATGGCAAAATAGACACTAATAATGTGTTTAAGGTTTTATTTGGTTTGATTCGTAACAAAAATACAAGCAGTTTGCAATAGGTTCTTATCATTTACAAAGATATACAAGACAGGATAGTAAAAAAAGTCAGTAAAATCATCTTTATATGTACATTTATTTCACATATAAACATGGTCAGAGCGTGATGCAAAGATAAAGATAAAGACATGGATCAGATCAGTGCAGAGTTCTCTAAATGCTCAAAATGCTCTGTTCCACCTTGTGATGTCATCAAGTGGTAGTTTTCAAGTTAACAGCTCCTTTTTTTATCTTTAGTTCAGTCGAGATAAGCGGCAATTCCAGGACTAAAATGATCTAAATGATTCTAGAAATGAAGGCGTGTGGAGTTTAAAAACACAGTGGAGCACTTCCTGTATCACCACACGATGACATCACAAGGTGGAACAGGGTGTTTTCAGTTTTTTCAGCCTAAATATGCCAGGTTTGTGTGTTAAACATGTGTGAATTAAACAAAACTTGCATTTACCTCATTTCTGGTGATGCAGATATAAGTCGAGTTTATGAAATTTCAAACTAAAGTGTCGCTTACAGATCATTTTAAACAAGTTTGAGTTTGATTAAATAACAAAGACACGTGATTTTGATGATTTTGAAACGGGACAGCTGCACGATCTTTGTAAATCTATTTTCATTTGTGAGAATTAGTTTAGAAATTGACGTATTTTGGGCTATTTCTGAATCTCTGAGATAAAAAGTGATATTGAAACTTCGATTTGAAACGTCACTGTAACAAATACTGTGTCAAAAGCAACACAAGAATTTAAAAAAATGTGTTGGACTGAAGTTTTTTGACCTAAATACAAAGTCAAATTGATGTTTTTGCTCCAGTATTTGTACTTTTACTTAAGCAACACAACTGAGTACTTCTTCCACCACTGGCCAATACATAATCCCGTTTATTTTAGCATCTGAAGGAGAATTTTGGACTAAACGGGAAAAGCAGGAGGTGCCATAGTCTCCTGTATGAACCTGAGGAGGGGAAACGGCGCCCCCTGTGGACAAAGGAGGGTCAGTGTCAGAATGAGGCTTTGACATGACACTAAAGAAAAGCCAAAGAAAATAAGTCCAGAGGAGGGGCTGTTATTTCTGTCCCGTTACAACTTTACCCGACCGCACCAGTGAAACCAGGTCCATGGAGGAAAAAAGACTCTAAAAAAACTATAATTTTATAACTGGTGACAACAAATGTGAATATTTTAATTATACCACCAAAATAAACTGTATATAAAGTGGACTGAGTGACGTCGCCCGCAGCGTTCGGCGCCAGTCAAATGAAGTTTATCGAGGTTAGAGCAGTTACAGCGGCGAGTCTAGAGCCGAGTTTTGTATTTGGAATTTCCGATTTTCCGGGAGTATCATGGCAACCAAAGAGCCAATCAGGAGAGAGGTTGTTGAAAGTGACATCCCTCCTAGATCTGTTATTGAAAACATTCATTTTGCACGGTTCATTTTATTGTATGGAATATTTTTACCAGTTTATTGCAAATTATAAAATATTAGAAAGTGAACCAAAGGTGTTCTCTGGTGTGAGGTGTAACTGTCAGACTGACCTGGTTTATGGTTCATCTCTTTGTGATTGTAGCTGCAGAACATCCAGAAAAGTACTGCTCCTGTCCTGACTAGAACCAGGAAGTACTTCACACATGTGTCCTGTGGCTCAGTCTCTGGCTCCTGTGGCTCAGAGACTTTAAAGCAGCTCAGTGTGAACAAGTCTCTCCATGGACCAGCACCAAAGAAACATCTCCCACATGAGCCACATGAACCATCTCACATGAGGAGGACTAAACCAGGACTAAACCAGGACTAAACCAGGACTGAACCAGGACTAGAACAGGACTAGAACAGGACTAAACCAGGACTAAACCAGGACTAGAACAGGACTAAACCAGGACTAAATCAGGGCTAAACCAGGACTAAACCAGGACTAAACCAGGACTAAACCAGGACTAAACCAGGACTAGAACAGGACTAAACCAGGACTAAACCAGGACTAGAACAGGACTAAACCAGGACTAAACCAGGACTAAACCAGGACTAAACCAGGACTAAACCAGGACTAAACCAGGACTAAATCAGGACTAAACCAGGACTAAACCAGGACTAAACCAGGACTAAATCAGGACTAAACCAGGACTAAACCAGGACTGAACCAGGACTAAACCGGGACTGAACCGGGACTGAACCGGGACTAAACCAGGACTAAACCAGGACTGAACCAGGACTAAACCGGGACTGAACCGGGACTAAATCGGGACTAAACCGGGACTAAACCGGGGCTAAACCGGGGCTAAACCGGGACTAAACCGGGACTAAACCAGGACTAAACCAGGACTAAACCAGGACTAAACCAGGACTAAACATGGGGAGTCAGTGTTTCAGTTTTGTGCAGTTTAAACCTGAACATGTGACTCAGACCTCGACTTTGACGATGTTTAAATCCAGACTCAAACGTTTCTGTTTATCTGTGCGTGTGACTGACAGGGGTTTATTCTGCACTCTTCTCTTTTAATACAAATTGTATGATAATTATTTGTGATTATTCATGTTTTGTTTTGTTGTATTGAGATGTTAACGTCTTTCTTATTCTGTAAAACACTTTGAATTACTCTGTGTACTTTGTGTACTTTGTGTACTCGCCTTGTCTAAGTACTGGACCTATCCACATGAAACAAAAACCGACACAAAGTTTAAAAGTGAACGAGTAAATCTGTTTTACACACAGTTACAGAGGCCCCTGCCCGCCATCTTAAATCATTACATACAAGTGAAATGCGACTTACTGCAGATTGTTTGGATTTATTTCGAGGTTGAAGAAATAAACGCACACTCGAGTTTGTGCAGACGGTTTTTCACGGGACCAAATGGAACGAAAACGAGGACCAAATCGACCTCGCTGTTTTGTGACCATAGACTGTATATATAAACGGACATAGCTAACCTGCTAGCCGCCGCGTTCCAAAACAGGAAGTGATCACGGGCGCACTTCCGGCTCCATCGACTCTGGCCCCAATTCACTTTACATTGAAAAACCGCGGCCCCTCTCTCTGTATTGTGTCTTTAACGTCGCTAGCGTAGTTGTTGCCGTGTTTCGTAGCAAAGTGACGGCTGATGTCGTACTTAACCGCGACAGTTTCTTGACGTATTTGGGACTTCAGTGGAAAAATATTTAGTCGTCCGCTCCGTTTTAAACCCTCGGCGCTCACTGTCCACTTTTATTTTCCTTCGATAAGCTCAATTTTGCACAAAGGCTGATAAAAGAATAAAAGAGAAACACACGCGTGAACAAGGCTGACGTAGCTGACGTGCGCCATCTTTTGGGGAAACGTTGGTATTACAGGGGAAACGTAAATCGAACGGGACGGATTAATAAGCCCCAGGGCCGTAGTTTGCCCGTCTAAGACACTGAACTTTGTGTTAATTTATTTTCATGTGGACAGACCCAGTAATTACAGAGATATTAACCATAAACCAGGTCAAAATACAAAGTTCTGACCGGTCTCCAGCTCAGTTTAAACTATAAAATTAGAAGGTTTTGAGCTCAACGTGAACCCATTTGTCCAGTTTTCGTTACTGGAAGGTTGGGCAGCGTTTAAATAAATGAAAGCGGCTCGGGTTCCTCCGGGCTTCTTCAATAATGCAAACTTGTCCTGTCTTTGAAACATGTTAATTACGCTTAAAACACGCTCTAAAGATAATGATTTAGAACGAACTGTAGCGTTGTCAGCGTTTGATGAAGTGCTCAGTGATGTTATTTAAGTAAAAGTACAGATAAACAGGTCAAAAGTGTCAAGCGTCACATGAAAAATCAACTAAAAAATGTACTTTAAGAGTAAAAAGTAAAAGCGTTGTTCGTGTTTTTAAGTGTAAATGATGTGATTTTGACTAAAAGTGATGCATATTTTGGTTCGACGGTCAAAATATGAATCAATTCCGTAGCTTTTCTCACGAATTTTGCCTATTTAAGTGGATCGAGAGTTATTATTTTACCGTACAATGCATTTAGACAGTTTGGTTGCATTTAGTTTTTCTTGTAAATAGTTTTGTTTTTCCTTTTTACTCTTTTAATAAACCAAAACGGGATGAGACCAAAGAACATGTCACGTCTGTGTAAACCACTTTTAAGCGACTTTGGCTTGGCTCAGTTTCATGTTTTTGCTCTTTGTGGCTCGTTCTGAGTTGGATTTTTTTTTTTTTTTTGCTCCTCTGTCTCCGACCCAGCTCTCCACGACCGGTACAAATCTCACCTCCACCTCTCGTCAGTCGTTCTACTCTTCCCGGAATAAAAATTGTGTATTTATTTTTGCTCAAAGTTGAAGCTTGAACTCAAAAACTTTAGTCAGGATGTTGCGTGAAAATGGTAAAAAAGAACCTCTCAAATCATATGAAAAGTTAAAAATGTAGTCGAGTAAAAAATATCCACTGTAAATTGTACTTAGGTAAAGCGTAGATACTTAAATACAGTACTTTACTATCAGATTTCAGATATTTCGACCTGTTTTTTGGTTAATATCTTTGTATTTACGAAAACTGAAACAAACTTCAACGTCTTTTCTGTCAAATAAACAACTATTTTTCCCACTACAGCTTCAAAAATAGCGCCGATATTCAACCCCAAAGACGTGATTGTCGCCATTTCCAACAACTTTAAACCATAAGATTAATATGACAAGTTTGCGGCGTCGATCCCAAACAAATAAAGTTAAGACTCGACATTTGTGGATCAGAACTTTGGAGATTTCTTTCAAAAACCGTGAATCTCCCGTCGAGTTACATAAGCCCCCCGTCCTGGTTTTTAGCCTCCGCAGATCTGAACGCTCAAGTTTCTCAAACAGAGTCGGGCCTTGTCTCACATCAGAGGAGCTCGGATAACGCAGCCCAAAGAGAAAGTGACCTATTTGAACGTTTAAAGGCTCTGCACCTGATTTATCCCATGTTTTTGAGCTAAACGACTCGCCCCGGTGCAGATATACTCTATAAACAGCTCTCGAGGTCAAAATAAGTCCGCTGTGTCCTGTCTGTGCCTAATTATAACGCTTTTTTATTGCCAGGTAATCAGGAAGTGCGTGTTAGCGTGACATTTGTCCTCTGAGAGTTGGGGAAAGTGCTTATAAACTCATCACTGTGAATAATCAGGATGTTTTCAGTGCCAAAGGTGAGCGAGGAGGAACTTTGGAGCACCGCAAACTGTTTAAAATGAACTACCGCTGTTGTATTTCCGCGTTTTTACATCAGGTACGGCGCCATTAAAGCCGCGCTGCGTAGCTTTCCCCGGTAGAGGCTCCGCCGGCTGCTTGTTTCCACGGAGATGTCGTCGTTTTTTTTGTTTCGCGTTATGGCGTAAAAACGGGTCTAGTTATAGGGAGATGAGCGGGCGACGGCACAAGAACATCAGTTACAGGTCAGATCTGTGGAGTGAGGTTCACTTAGAAAGACTCCAGGGAAAGCTGCAACATCGCCATGGATACAAGCAACAGAGCCATCCACCGGGAAAGTTACATAGTGCAGCTTTAACCAATACAAATCTTATCCAAAACCAACTACAGTTAACAGTTTAAGTCTTAATATGAAGCAGAAAAGTTGGTAGTTCGATCTTTGTTACCTCTGCAAACGTTAAATTGCGTGTTCTCTTTGTGTCATTGAGCAACACACTTAACCCCGTATCGATGCTGGCGCAGATCGGCAGCCACATTTCTGTTGGTCAGCCCCGAGGCAGCTGCGACTGAGACAGGAATGAACGATGTGTAAAGTGCGTATCACAAGTTTTTATGATCATTTTGACTTAAATCTCGTGGGAAAATACTCGTCGTAAATACAAATTATAGTTTTACACCAATCAGGAAGCAGTTTGTGAAGAAAAATATGTTGGAAATTACAGGAAGTAGAGTTTAAGAACATGAAATGACATCACACGAGGGAGAATTCTAGCCCAAAGTTACGCTAATTTTTTTCTGGTACGTTAAACATTATTTCAACAAAATCGTGCGTAGTGTTCTCTTATTTTTTTATTTGTCAAATCATAATTTTTTTGTATATTAGACGAGTTCTGGCCCCATGTGTGTGTTGCTAGGTAACAGTTATGGAATTCCCAAGTGTGATGTCATGATCTCCAACCAGGAAGTCAAATTTAAACCTAGCTGGGAACGCACGAGAGTCCCTAAAAACTTGGCATTTCGTCCGGGGTAACCATAGTAACCCACTTTTAAACAGTGTTGTGCTATTCTCCTGTGTTGCCAGTCTTTTTTTGACAAGACAAAGCGAATTTAGAGCTAAAATTACACAAAAAACACATTCAGTTTTTCCGTTTATGCACCATTTTTACCCAAACACAGTCACAGTCACTTTGTCTTAGCGGTTATGTTTGCTAATGTTGACTTCTCACAATCAGGTGAAGGTTAGGGTTATCGTCAGGGTTAGCGTCAGGGTTAGCGTCAGGTTTTGCTAACTGGATCTTGGAAAAAAATGATCTGTAATCTTTATTTTTGATTTAACAGATCCCAAATGATACTGCTGATGTCTCTGAACATTAGTCTTAGCCGTAATTCCATCTGCTGGTTATGAAACAAACTCATTCTCTACGGAAAACGCAGCATGCACCAGTTAGCTAGCTCTGATTAACGTGTTACGCTAAGCCCTGCCTCCAGACGAAATGCTGAGGGTTTAGGGAGTCCCAGAAATGCGTAAGCTACTCCCTCCAGCGTGTCCTAAGTAGGAACTATGTCTCTTGGTTGACCTGGGAACTCGTTGAGGTCCCACTGGAGGAGCTGGAGGAAGTGTCTGGGGTGAGGGAAGCCTGGGAATCCCTGCTTAGACCTCTGACCCTCTGACCTTCTGACCCAGCCCCAGATAAACAGAAGAAAATGGACGGATGATTGACGTGTAAAGCTAATTAGTCCTGCCCCTGGACGAAATGCCAAGTATTTAAGGAGTCAACTATGAAACTATAAAAGCCAAATATATTAACAAAATCTTATATATGATCGTAACTTTCTATAGAGTTCAAATATGGTGTAACTTTATCCATCGCCTTGGAAACGTGCCAAAATGCAACACAAAAATCACAAGTTGACTATATACGGTAACTTATGAAATAGTGATTTTTATATAGAAAAGGGTTAATCACAATCAGCGTCCTCCATACGATACGTTCAAGAACTCCACGTGAAGTTCGGTCCAGATGAGAAGAACCCAATCATCTGTCATGTCCGACGTCTCCACAGCTCCCAAAACCATTTCAGGACACAACTGGAAGCTCGTAATTCCGATCAGAACGTTCCCTAGAAGTTGTTTCTGTCTTTAGTTCCTCTCAGCATCCGGCCGGAACGTCAGAAATGAAATCAAACTCGTTCTGCCCGAGCCAAAGTTCTGGAAGTTCGTTATTCCGATCCAACCCCAACTCCACGACCAGGGACATGAGCACCTCCTCGTCTACCACGTCTGAATCCAGCGCCCCCTGGTTGTGGTTGACGGCGGCTCCCACGGGCGCGCCGGGTCCCAGGTTTTGCCCCGCCGAGGAGAGCTGCGTCGGGGGGAAGCCTCTGTGCGGCGCCGGGGTCTGGTGGTGGAGGTTCTGGTAGTGCGAGTTGAGTTTCTGGAGGTGCATGCTGGCGATGAGGTGGGGCCCGTTTTGGAGGGAGAAGGCCGGGGGTTTGAGGTGGGATCCCGGGGCCGTCTGTCCGGGCGACGGGCCGAAGGCGACGGAGGAGGGCGGAGCTTTGGCGGAGGTCTGGAAGTGGAGGAGGGAGGAGAGAGGAGAGGAGGAGAGAGGAGAGGAGGAGAGAGGAGGCGAGCTTAGGTCCTTCATGGTGGAGCAGGGGAGCAGCAGTGAGGTCATCACAAAGAGACCTGAGATACACAGAGAAACGAGAAAAATGACTTAGTGAAGCTTTTTACATGTTATAATGTTGTTTCCTCATAAAAAAATGCTTTTAAGTTGTTGTTTTTTTTATTTAGACAGAGTTTTAATTAACTTAAATTCATCATTGAGATCATTCCAGAACTTTATTCCTAAAACAGACACACATCTTTGTTTCACATTAGCTCTGATTTTACTGAATTCAAACTGAAGCAAACCTCTTAAATTAAAGTTTATAGTATTATTAAAGCTCAATCTGTTTAATTTTAAAAGATCACTGCACATGTTTTTAACCACTATTCCTCCCTCCGCTTTTAATGTTTTATTTTTTGATTTGTGAATTTTGTCTGTGTTTTATGTTTCACTGAAGCTCCAGGTCGTCGTCGTAAATGAGAAGTTGTTCTCAATTGACCCACCTGATTAAACACTGAATAAATAAAATAAATAAAGTAACTACTTCTTAATTTAAAGGAGGACTGAATTCCTTATTCACAAAACGAAAGAGAATTGTCAAAATTTTTAACTTAACTATGTCCGTAAATTTTAATATATTTGATTTTTAAATAATTCATTAGTTGGATCACGGAATCCTGCTTTATTAATGATTCTTATCGCCCTTTTCTGTACTTTAATTATAGAATCTACATATGTTTTGCAGCATTTCCCCAAATTTCCAAACAGTAAGATAAATACGGAAGCACAAGTGATGAATATAGTATATGCAGTATTTCTTATTCAATACAGATTTGGTTTTATAAAGTATACCAATGGTTTTTGACATTTTACTATGTGGTTTCTAAAATATCTGATGATCTATTCTCCATAAATACAAAATACAAAATGACGAGTCTGAAGCAGCAGGTACAGAGAGAGGACACAGTTTTACAAAAAAATAAAAAATAAATAAAAAAAATAAAAAACTCAAAATATAAAAACAACTCAAAATAACATAAAAAATAAAGAAAATAAACTAAAAAAAGAAAAAAAACTCAAAATAAAAAAAAAGTTATAATAGCTGTAACAAAAAAAAGTCAAAATAACAAAAAAAAATCTAAATAACTCAAACAAATAAATAAATGAATAAATAAAAATTCAAAAAAATTCAAAATAAAAACCCCAGGATCATATAGAGGGTTAATATGAACATTTAAGACCAAAATGACGAGTTTGACAGCAGCAGGTACAGAGAGAGGACACAGTTTTTCAATAGAAAGTGAATTGGAGCCAGAGTTGATGGAGCCGGGTTAGCTAGCGGGTTAGCTATGCTTCATTTAAACAGTCTATGGTCGAAACAACATTAGATTAAAAGGATTTATTTCAGACAATAGCAGTATTGAGTTAGCTGATTGAGTGAGAGGAAGGTTTAGCGGTTTTGGTGTTTCTATGTAAAAAGTCGGATTAAACTCACGATTCACAAGTTTAATCGTTGTTTTTTTGCACGAGCCCCCCCTGCAGGTGTCGTCCTGTAAGTGCAGTTTGGGTCAGATACTGTACACAGAGATACGTAACAGTTTTGAGAGCTTTTGCCACGCCCCCTTTGTTCTCTGTCTCACGGTTCATTTAGCCAATAATAAAAAAGCTCTGAAATCATGTGACCTCCAGACGCCGCGCTGGTTTAAGACGCGCTTTAAGTCTTCACGGTTTAGTTTAACAAAATTAGACAAATATCTCATTGTGATTTGATTTATTTTCACATCTGAGAGAGAATCTGCACTTTAAACTAATACAAGAATCCCACGTTTGTAGAGGTCTAAACTACAGCCTTTTTACAGCTTTTACACAGAATACGACCCCGCGGAGACACAGGGAGGGCATCTGACGCACGGGTAGGGCATCTGACACAAAACGGGAGATAGTCTTAAAGATGTACTGCGTAACTTTTCCGCGGGAGGTCTCACCGTTGTCTCGTTTTTCTTTTAAAGTGCGTGTACTTTCAGTTGGTTTGTGCGCGAAGATCTGGGCCTGAACCTCAAAGACACAAGTTCAAATCCCAGAGCGGAGACGGAAATATCCCAAAGTCGGAAGTTTTTTTTTGAGTCATTTTTCCAGAGCGGTTTTTGGACGATGTCATGTCAAACATTTGGATCGACGCCAAGGTTTTTTACAATCCACAACAGTTTTAATGTTATGTTTTTATGAGCTCGTTAAATTGCGCTGTTGGCTGAGTTTTATAATTGTCCGCTGTAGTGAATCCCCGGAGATTTATTTTTATTTTAATTGGAAAAACACTTAAATTCTCTACACGTCTGAGTTTATTTGTTTAGACTCGTCCAAAAGTGAAGCTCGTCTTTGCCAAATATGGTCGAGGAAACTTTACAGATTTCACTATTTTTTTCTAAATTGGCACCAAATTCACCATCACAGTAAACAATAGAACCACATATTAAAGCTGCACTGTGCAACTTTCCTGCTGTAGGGTCTGCCACATGATTATCTCCATGGTGATGTTATTTTCTTGTCTGGAATGTCCCACACTTTGGCATTAAACCTACTTACATTCATTCCATTCCATTAAAATGCTAAAGTGTTCTTGCTGCGTGCAGGCTTGCCTCTCCACAGATCACTGGGTCTGGTGGCGTCTCCATGCACACAGACATGTTTAATGCCCCACTGTGGAACATTACAGCCAACGTAATAATATAGTTTTGTTTTGTTCAAGCAGCATTTGTAGCTACAATTAAATGAAGCTGTTAAATGCATCACAAACCAGCAGGGCCCAACACGGTCTGTGGATCTGCTACAGGGATTAGTCCTGGTTTAGTCCTGGTTCAGTCCTGGTTTAGTCCTGGTTCAGTCCTGGTTCAGTCCCGGTTTAGTCCCGGTTCAGTCCTGGTTCAGACTTGGTTTGTTTCATCCTGCACAGTGTCTCGGGATGAAACATTGTACTAATAAAAGTGAACCAAGAAAAACTCTTTCATCCTTTCCTCCAACGCACCTGTTGCCCCCTGGTTTAGTCCTGGTTTAGTCCTGGTTTAGTCCTGGTTTAGTCCTGGTTTAGTCCTGGTTTAGACCTGGTAAAGTCCTGGTAAAGTCCTGGTAAAGTCCAATGTCTTAAATCCTGGTTTAGTCCTGGTTTAGTCCTGGTTTAGTCCTGGTTTAGTCCTGGTTTAGACCTTGTTTAGACCTGGTAAAGTCCTGGTAAAGTCCTGGTAAAGTCCAATGTCTTAAATCCTGGTTTAGTCCTGGTTCAGTCCCAATTTATTCCTGGTTTACTCCTAGTTTAGACCTAGTAAAGTCCTGATGAAGTCCAAAGTTTTAAGTCCTTGTTTAGTCTTGGTTTAGAACTGGATCAGTCCTGGTTTAGTCTTGGTTTAGTCCTGGTTCAGTCCTGGTTCAGTCCTGGTTTAGTCCTGGTTCAGTCCTGGTTTAGTCCTGGTTTAGTCCTGGTTCAGTCCTGGTTTAGTCCTGGTTCAGTCCTGGTTTAGTCCTGGTTTAGTCCTGGTTCAGTCCTGGTTTAGTCCTGGTTTAGTCCTTTCATGTATAAATGAAAATAGATCAGAATCAGTAGAAAACTTTTACTCATGTTTGTTTTTATTTCATCCAAAGTTGGGTTCAATTTGCGACTTTAATTCAAAATGCTCATTTGTTTTAATCGGTCGATCTGGTTTTAATCGGTCGATCTGGTCACTTTGACAGACATTCTTCAACTTTGCTGTTACAACACTGCAATTTCACCACAAATGGATAAAACAGTCTCATGTTGGTCTGGACTATAAAAGTGCACTACACGTTACATAACAGAGAAAACATTTGCTAAAAGGGACTTAAACAAAAAATGCAGTATAATCTCAGCGTTAAAACCAATTAAAAAGAAAGAGAATTAATTAAAAGTGTAATTTCAGGCTTCTTTAAAAGTTAAACTTATGTGGAGCGAAGCGAAAAGAACTTGACCTGGTTTTAATGTTATGTAAACAGTGAAGTCAGCGCACGGAGCGAGACAGGGGGGCGGCTGCACAACTGTTCCGAGGCTTTTGTGCGTAAAAAAGTACAAAAATGTAGCGAAATTATGACTAAAAAACACACAAAATGCACCGACTCACCTTATGCACGGAGTGTTTTGTTGTTTAGCAGCTCAGAAGAAAATGTCCAGATAAAAACGTGGATGAGAAACTGACAAATCCACAGGTGATGCCCAAAAAACATCCGCGCGTAAAAGTCCGTGCGTAAAAGTCTGTGCGTAAAAGGCGTAAAAATAAAAGGAGTCCGCCGGTTTTAAATGAAAAGAATGGAAAGAAAGTTTGGAGTTTATAGTTTAGGCAGAGCTCCGAGTCTGACACGAGCAGAATGAGACGAATGAGAGGAGAGCTGGAGAGGAGGAGGAGGAGGAGGAGGAGGAGGAGGAGGAGGCACCGCCGCTCAAGAGACGAGCACAAGACTGAATAAAAACTATAGATCTGAGTCTCTCCAAGTGAAAAGAGAGAAAGAGACAGACAGAGAGAGAGAGACAGAGAGGGAGGAGAGAGAGAGAGAGGAGGGAGAGAGACAGAGAGAAGGCGGGAGAGAGAGGAGGGAAACACGGACTGGAGCAGGGAAATGGACCGGATGGATCTGAAATACAGTAACTGAGATGTTTTAGATTGTGGTTTTAAAAAGTAAAGACCAGACCTGGACCAGACCCGGACCAGACCTGGACCAGACCTGGACCAGACCCGGGCCAGACCCGGGACAGACCTGGACCAGACCTGGACCAGACCCGGACCAGACCTGGACCAGACCTGGACCAGACCCGGACCAGACCCGGACCAGACCCGGACCAGACCTGGGACAGACCTGGGACAGACCTGGACCAGACCTGGGACAGACCTGGGACAGACCTGGGACAGACCTGGACCAGACCTGGACCAGACCTGGACCAGACCTGGGACAGACCTGGGACAGACCTGGGACAGACCTGGGACAGACCTGGACCAGACCTGGGACAGACCTGGGACAGACCTGGGACAGACCTGGGACAGACCTGGACCAGAACTGGGACAGACCTGGGACAGACCTGGACCAGACCTGGACCAGACCTGGACCAGACCCGGACCAGACCTGGACCAGACCTGGACCAGACCTGGGACAGACCTGGGACAGACCTGGGACAGACCTGGGACAGACCTGGACCAGACCTGGGACAGACCTGGGACAGACCTGGGACAGACCTGGGACAGACCTGGACCAGACCTGGACCAGACCTGGACCAGACCTGGACCAGACCCGGACCAGACCCGGACCAGACCCGGGACAGACCTGGACCAGACCTGGGACAGACCTGGACCAGACCTGGACCAGACCTGGACCAGACCTGGGACAGACCTGGGACAGACCTGGGACAGACCTGGGACAGACCTGGGACAGACCTGGACCAGACCTGGGACAGACCTGGGACAGACCTGGGACAGACCTGGGACAGACCTGGGACAGACCTGGACCAGACCTGGGACAGACCTGGGACAGACCTGGGACAGACCTGGGACAGACCTGGACCAGAACTGGGACAGACCTGGGACAGACCTGGGACAGACCTGGACCAGACCTGGACCAGACCTGGACCAGACCTGGACCAGACCCGGACCAGACCTGGACCAGACCTGGACCAGACCTGGGACAGACCTGGGACAGACCTGGGACAGACCTGGACCAGACCTGGGACAGACCTGGGACAGACCTGGGACAGACCTGGACCAGACCTGGACCAGACCTGGACCAGACCTGGACCAGACCCGGACCAGACCCGGACCAGCCCTGGACCAGACCCGGACCAGACCCGGACCAGACCCGGGACAGACCTGGACCAGACCCGGGACAGACCTGGACCAGACCTGGACCAGACCTGGGACAGACCTGGTACGGTCCAGGTTTAGTCCAGGTTTAGTCCAGGTTTAGTCCAGGTTTAATCCTGGTCCTGGCGCAGACAGGTCTCTGCTGTGGACAAATGTGTGTTTCAGTGAATGCAAACTCTATGTCTCTCAACCAGAGAGAGAGAGAGAGAGAGAGAGAGAGAGAGGTAATAGAGAGAGAGAGAAACAGAGGGAGAGCGAGAGAGAGAGAGGAACAGAGAGAGAGAGGTGAGCGAGCAACAGAGAGAGAGAGAGAGGGGTAACAAAGAGAACGAAACCGAGAAAGAGAGAGGTGAAAGAGCGACAGAGAAAGAGAGAGAGGTGAGTGAACAAATAGAGAGAGAGAGGAGAGAGCAACAGAGCGAGAGAGAGAAATAACAGCAGAGAGCGTGAGAGAGAGAATAACATGAATGAAGAGTCTGGAGCTGCTGCTGTGTCTGAGGTTTGAGTTTTACCTCCACAGAAAAACAAAAGAACAAAGTTCAAAAGACTCACAATATTTATCTGAACAGAGGATGAAGAGAGAGAGGAGAGGCAGGAGAGAGGGAAAGAGAGGGGGAGGAGAAAGAGGAGAGAGAGGGGAGTAGAAAGAGGGAAAGGGAAGACGAGAGAGGAGGAGGAGGGAGAGATAGAAGAGTGAAGAGAGAAATAAGAAAGAGAGAGATGAAAGGGAGAAAGACAGGGAGAGAGAGGGGGAGGACAGACAGAAGAGAGAGAGAGAGAGAGAGGAGAGAGGAGAAAGAGTTAAAGGGAAGATGGGGGATAAACGAGAGAAGAGAGAAATGAGAAAGTGAAGATGAAAGAGAGAGAGACTGAGAAAGAAGGAAGAGAGGCAGAGAGGAAAGGGAGAAGAGAGGGATGAGGTGAGAATAAGAGAGAGGGGAGGAGCAGAGGGAGATAAAGAGGAAAGAGAGAGGGCAGAAAGAGGGTGAGAGAAAGGGGGAGGGGGGAGAGATAGATAGGTGAGAGAGTAATAAGAAAGAGGGTGATAAAAGGGACAGTGATAGAGGAGAGGCAGGTAGAGAGAGAAGGAGAGGGGGAGGATGAGAGGATGAGAGGGAGATAAAGAGGAGAGCGAGGGAGAGATAGAAGAGTGAAGAGAGAAATAAGAAAAAGTGAGATGAAAGGGAGAGAGACAGAGAGAGAGAAGGAGAGGGGGGAGGGAGAGAGGGAGAGAGGAAAAGCAGAGGAGAAGGATGAAGTGACAAAAAGAGTGGAATAATGAGAAAGAGATAGAGGAGAGAATGGGAGAGGAGAGGAAAGGGCGAGGTGAGGGAGAAAAAGGGGAGGGGGATAAGAGAGTAAAGGAGGGAGAGAAATAGAGGAGAGGGAGGGGAGAGAAGGGGAGGGGGATGAGAGAGAAGAGGAAACGGGGAGAGAGAGAGATAGAGGAGAGGAAAGGGAGAGAAAGGAAGGGGGATGAGAAAGGAAAGGAGAGATAGAGAAGAGCAAGGGGAAAGGAGACAAGGGGGTGAGAGGGAGATAAAGAGGAGAGAGAAAGGGAGGGGGATGACAGAGGAGAGGAAAGGAGGGAGAGAGATAGATGAGAAGAGGGGAGAGGAAAGGAGGAGGAGAGGGAGAGAAGACGGGGAGAGAAAGGGCCCTCCCTTTCTCTGAATGAGAGAGGAGAGGAAACTAGGGAGAGTGATAGAGGAGAGAAGGGGAGGGGATGAAAGAAGAGAGGAAAGGAGGGAGAGAGATAGAGGAGAGGAGGGGAGAGGGAGATAAAAAGCAGAGAGAAGGGGGATGAGAAAGAAAAGGAGGGAGAGATAACGGAGAGGGAGGGGAGAGAAGGGGAGGAGGAGAGAAGTGGAGGGGGTGAGAGAGGTGAGGAAAGGAGGTAAAGACATAGAAGAGAAGAGAGGAGAGGAAAGGGAGATAAAGAGCAGAGAGAGAAGGGGTGATAAGAGAGGAAAGGAGGGAGGGATAGAGGAGAGGGAGGGGAGAGAAGGGGAGGAGGAGAGGGAGATAAAGATCCACGCGCCTGACTCTCTTCTTCCGTTGGCCGGGGTGAAAAGACGACATCTGTCTCTTTTCTTTCTCTTTTGTTTCTCTCTCTCTCCCTCCTCACACTCGTCCTTTTGTTTCTCTCCTTTGGGGAAAAAAAAAAAACACGTTATGCAAATTTAGGCAAAAAACATCAACACTTTTTCATTTGGATTTGAGCGCGAACGAGGGATGGACAGAGAGCAGACAGACGACAAATAATGGAGAGATTAAAAGAGGGGAAGAGGGAGAGGTAACGGCTTTGGGACAGATGGAACTGCAATGTTTATGTGATTTTAGTCGCAAAAACGATAGAAAAAAAATTAAACAAAAACACAGATTCTTACTCATGGGCTCGCCTCTCCACAGATCTGAGCTGTGACTTGATAACGTTCTCTGTTTGTTTCCATGTCCCGCAGTATGACATTAAACTTTTCTTTCTTGGACGTATTCACTAACGGGATTTTGCTCTAAAACACCAAAATACAGGCCTCGTTCTTGTTACCATGGAAACAAAAAGTTAAAGCCAAACTTTGGATCGTTTCACACAGAGATGTGCAAGTTCAATTTATTTATTAGATTCATTGTTTTTGTAAAGTTTAAACAGAGAGAGAGAGAACAACACAGAGAGAGAGAACAACAGAGAGAGAGAGAACAATAGAGAGAGAGAGAACAACACACACAGAGAGAGAACAACAGAGAGAGAGAGAACAACAGAGAGAGAGAACAATAGAGAGAGAGAACAACAGAGAGAGAGAACAACAGAGAGAGAGAGAGAGAAAACAATAGAGAGAGAGAACAACACAGAGAGAGAGCAACAGAGAGAGAGAGAACAATAGAGAGAGAGAACAATAGAGAGAGAGAACACAGAGAGAGAGAGCAACAGAGAGAGAGAACAATAGAGAGAGAGAACAACAGAGAGAGAGAACGACAGAGAGAGAGAACAACAGAGAGAGAGAACAACAGAGAGAGAGAGAACAATAGAGAGAGAGAACAACACAGAGAGAGAGAGCAACAGAGAGAGAGAGAACAATAGAGAGAGAGAGAACAATAGAGAGAGAACAATAGAGAGAGAGAACAACACAGAGAGAGAGAGAGAGCAATAGAGAGAGAGAACAACAGAGAGAGAGAACATCAGAGAGAGAGAGAGAACAATAGAGAGAGAGAACAACACAGAGAGAGAGCAACAGAGAGAGAGAACAATAGAGAGAGAGAACAATAGAGAGAGAGAACACAGAGAGAGAGAGCAACAGAGAGAGAGAACAATAGAGAGAGAGAACAACAGAGAGAGAGAACGACAGAGAGAGAGAACAACAGAGAGAGAGAGAACAATAGAGAGAGAGAACAACACAGAGAGAGAGAGAACAATAGAGAGAGAGAACAACAGAGAGACAGAACAACAGAGAGAGAGAACAACAGAGAGAGAGAGAACAACAAAGAGAGAGAGTGAGAACAACAGAGAGAGAGATAAATGTGAGCAGCAGAGGTGTGTTCAGTATCAGGTGTTTTTGCTCTAAAACACTAAATACACGCCCGTTCTTGTTACCATGGAAACAAAAAGTTAAAACTAAACTTTGGACCGTTCCACTTGGAAATAAGTTAAATGCCATACTGCGGAACATCCACGGCAAATGTGACTTGTGGCTCTTGACAACTAGCATGCTAATGATTATAGTAGCACTTCCTGACCTCAGGAGCTGCTCATACTTATCTGCACATTTAGCTCAAATAAACGAGAAAAACTGATTTAAAAGATGAAATAAAAAGTAAACCTGTCATGTAAAGATTAATTGTTTTCGTAAAGTGTTCAAACGATGTAAAACTGCCCCTCGGAAACTGCCCCTGGGTCGGCGTGCGTCTTATGTAACTCGTTTAGATTTGGGAGTTCTGTTTTTTCACTTAAATCTTTCGCGTCTGTTTAAAATCCTCGAACTCGGAGGAAAACGCGGATTCACACACGGACGGACACGGGAGCAGATGGAGTTTGGATTTGGCACAGAGACAGAACTGTGAAGTACATGGGATTTTATGCTTAAAACGGGAGATTGTTTTGTGGTTTGGAATATTACGTTTCATAATGATTCATAATGACAGACGGGATTGTTAAAGACGGGGTATTACATTTCTACGGGGGTATTAACCGCAAACACATAACATTCAGATCACCATGTTCCTTTTATTGTTTAGTTTCCTTTTATTCGCCAAAAACAACGTATTAACATGTTTTATACGGTCTGAGTCTCCTCTCCCTTTGCTCTCTGTGTTAAGTTACTCCCCCTTCAGAGCGCTAGCACAACTACTGCACATCGCATCAGGTTTGTGAAGTCGTAGTGCACAGTTTTGTATCATCTTTTTGTATATTTATGGAGAATTGTCGAGTAGGAGCATGGGTGACGTAGGTTTGTGGGCGGAGCCTCGTACAGAATCGTACTGCTAACGATGAAGCAAGGTTTTAATAGGGCCTGGGAAAGATCGCTAAATGACTCAAACATGCATGGATGACATTTAAAACCTCTTCAGGCGTGTTTTTGATGAGGAAACAATGTTATAACATGGTAGAAAACACCAAAAAGACTGTTAATACCCCGTCTGTTTGCTTAACCACAGCAAAATGGTTCCTGGTTCGACTCCCGAGGGTTTCTATGTGGAGTTTGCATGTTCTCCCACACGTTACAGAGGCAGGATGGTGTTTTTTGAGTCAAAACATCAACACTCACTACATCGTCTGAAACACTGTCACCAAGCTGCAAAAAAAATAAGATAAATAAAATAAATACATAAATAATAATAATAATAATAAAATAAAATAATAATAATAAATAAAATAAATACATAAATAATAATAATAATAATAATAAAATTAAATAAAATAATAATAAATACAATAAATACATTAATAATAATAATAATAAAAAAAATTAAATACAATAATAATAAAAAATAAATAAATACATAAATAATAATAATAATAAAAAAAATAAAATAATAAATAAATAAAATAAAATAAATACATTAATAATAATAATAATAATAAAATAAATAAAAAGTAAATAAATAAAGCCACTGTATTTGACTTGTACCTTCTTAAAAACATAAATAAAACAAGTTCATTTTAAACAGTTTGCAGTGATCCAGAGTTATTCCTCACTTAACTTATGCTTTCAGAACATCCTAATTATTCACCATGCTGAGTTTATAAGCACTTTTTACAACTTTCACAGACCAGAGCGGAGTATGTCCTCACGGTAAAGCAAAAAATTAGCATGCTAACACACACTTCCTGGTTCTCGGACAGTAAAACGGTTCATAATTCGACGCAGACAGAAAACAGTGGATTTATTTTGATTCTGGGGCAAATATAAGAGAAAAATCAGGTATTTTTAACATAAGGTACAATAGATTTTATTTTTTTTTATTGTATTTACATGGAAAAAGTTAAACTGGATCAAGTGAACAACCGAACAAGACATGAACACACGGTTTACAAAAAAATTCTGTTTCAGCAAAAAATCTGTTATGTTTTTATACATTTCAAAAAGACGTGGCATTTTAATATATTTATCCAACAATGTGAACCATTTTAACGACACACTGCAAAAATATGAGTTAAAATGTCTTGAATTCAGACGTCTGGAGCGGTTTATGAAGTTAGAAGTGTCCCTTTACTCTACCTCCTCCTCCTTATAGAGTTTTAAATGGTTAGCGACAAATTAGAGCCGCGCTAACGTGGAAATGAAAGACGAGGCGTTTATAATTACAGAGCTGACAACTTCATGTTTGAGACGGAAATATCCAGTTTAGTGAAAACAACTAGAGCTCAAACTGATGAAGAAAAACATGACACAAGATAAATGACACATACATGAACTAAAATGACCCGAGTCCTATAGAGTGAAACATGAAACATGAGTGAAACATGAGTGAAACATGAGTGAAACACGAATGAAACACGAGTGAAACATGAATGAATATGAAGTTATTTAGGCCTCGTTCAAATCTGGTTCAGTCCTGGTTTAGTCCTGGTTTAGCCCTGGTTCAGTCCTGGTTCAGTCCTGGTTCAGCCCTGGTTCAGTCCTGGTTCAGCCCTGGTTCAGTCCTGGTTCAGTCCTGGTTCAGTCCTGGTTCAGTCCTGGTTCAGTCCTGGTTCAGCCCTGGTTCAGCCCTGGTTCAGCCCTGGTTCAGTCCTGGTTCAGTCCTGGTTCAGTCCTGGTTCAGCCCTGGTTCAGTCCTGGTTCAGTCCTGGTTCAGTCCTGGTTCAGTCCTGGTTCAGTCCTGGTTCAGTCCTGGTTCAGCCCTGGTTCAGCCCTGGTTCAGTCCTGGTTCAGTCCTGGTTTAGTCCTGGTTTAGCCCTGGTTCAGTCCTGGTTCAGTCCTGGTTCAGTCCTGGTTCAGCCCTGGTTCAGCCCTGGTTCAGTCCTGGTTCAGTCCTGGTTCAGTCCTGGTTCAGTCCTGGTTCAGTCCTGGTTCAGCCCTGGTCCAGTCCTGGTTCAGTCCTGGTTTAGTCCTTATAACATTACTTACTTCAGTATTTACTCCATTTTAGGGAAAACCTCCAAACTCCGTCCAGATGTTTAATTTGTGTCAGAGTCCAGCAGATCTGAGCAGGACTCTGCAGGTTAAACCACTTTGCTGCTTATGTTTCCTCCTGGGACCTTGGGGCAGTCTTTGTTAAATCCTGGTTTAGTTCTGGGTTAATCCTGGTTTAGTCCTGGTTTAGACCACCTTTAGACCTGTTTTATCAGACCAGAGTTAGACTATTTGACTTTAAACGGTCCTATATTACGAAATGTTGACTCTTCAGCTTTAAGTCATGTTATAATGTTGTTACTTTCTGATAAAGTATATATATCTGATAAGTCCTGGTTTTAGTCCTGGTTTTAGTCCTAGTTTGGACCTGGTTTATTTCTACTCTATATTACTCAAACCAAATGACTGAACTCAAATCATTTTAACGTCGATGTCCCTTTTTTTTTTACAGTGAAACAGCTTCATTCACAAACTCCTCACAGCCCCTCCCCCCTCTGTCCTGTTATAAAACATGTCCGGAAAAAAAACATGATACATTTCCACAGTTTTCCAGGTTTTATCCCAGTGTTTGCTCCATGCCTCAGGGCTCCATGCGGTCTTCATTAGGCCCAGAGACCAGGGATCGGGGACCAGGGACCAGAGAGACCAGAGAGAGTCTAGACCAGATCCCAGAGATCCTAGAGCAGAGACCAGAGAAAGTCTAGAGCAGAGACCAGAGTGGAGAGCAGACTTGAGGAACATGACGTTGAGTCCTACACCACATTCTTCAGATTCCCTGTAAACAGAAGGACAAAAGGCTGATTGTAATGGGGTAAAGGGTAGACCTGGTTTAGTCTGGGTTTAGTCCCTGGTTTAGTCCCTGGTTCAGACCTAGTTTAAATCCTGGTTTAGGCAGTGGTTTAAACCTGGATTACTCCCGGTTGAGTCTAATTTAGTCCAGTTTAGCCTCACTTTAATCCTGGTTCATTCCAGGTACAGATCTGGTTTAGTCCCTGATTTAGTCCTTGGTTTAGTTCTGGTTTAATCCAGTCTTGACCTGGTTTAGTCCTGGTTTAGTCCTAGCTTAGTCCTAGTATAGTCCTAGTATAGTCCTTGTTTAGTTATTGATTTAGTCCTGGCTTAATCCAAATACAGTATTGACCTGGTTTAGTCTTGGTTTAGCCCTAGTTTAGTCCTAGTGTAGTCCTAGTTTAGTCCTGGTTTAGTCCTGGTTTAGTCCTAGTTTTGTCCTGGTTTAGTCCTAGTTTAGCCCTAGTTTAGCCCTAGTTTTGTCCTGGTTTAGTCCAAGCTTAGTCCTAGCTTAGTCGTAGCTTAGTCGTAGCTTAGCCCTGGTTTAGTCCTGGTTTAGCCCTAGTTTAGTCCTGGTTTAGCCCTAGTTTAGTCCTGGTTTAGTCCTGGTTTAGCCCTGGTTTAGCCCTGGTTTAGCCCTGGTTTAGCCCTGGTTTAGCCCTAGTTTAGCACTAGTTTAGCACTAGTTTAGCACTAGTTTAGCCCTAGTTTAGTCCAGGTTTAGTCCTGGTTTAGTCCTGGTTTAGCCCTGGTTTAGCCCTAGTTTAACCACGGTTTAGTCCTGGTTTACTCCTGGTTTAGTCCTTGTTTAGTCCAGGTTTAGTCCTGGTTTAGTCCTGGTTTACATTTGTTTTGATTTAGTCCAGTCTTGACCTGGTTTAGTCCTGGTTATAACATAAAAAAACTAAATTAAACTAGATAAAGTGACAGTATTAGTCGTAAACAAACCCCATCAGCTGTAACTCACTTGGACTTAAGTTCACACACTTTATTTGATCAAACTCAAACATTCTTATTACTTCCAGCTCATATCAGTCTGCACTGCTGGAGCCTCCTCTTCTGTTTTTGTCTCTCTCTATCCCTCTTTCTCTCTCTAAATTTGCCCTCCGTTTGCATCTGTCACATCTGCTTTCCATCTTCTCGCGCTCCGTCTCGTCCTTGTTCTTTTAAGTCCGTTTCACTCAGAACGTACTTTGTCAAAAATCTAATTTGACACACAAATCCTCACCACAAACAAACCCAAACACTCCTCTTCTGTCTCCGATTAAGATCAAATTGATTATTTTACTTAAAAAAAAAAGGGAGAACTACTTAATATAATTGTTTTCTCATGACATCACAACATTATAATCTGCTGATGGTTTAAACTGAACTGGAGACAAGTCAGAACTGTCGGATTACAGATGTGTTAACCCGGTTTATGGTTAATATCTCTGTCATTTCTGGGCCTATCCGCACGAAACAAAAACTGGCACAAAGTTCAACGTCTTCTCTGTCGGTACAAACGTGATTAACTCAAAATGTCCTCAAAATGTGCTGGCGTAATTGCTGTAAAAATCTACCGTTTTGAACCGAAAATTGATACAACGCAAATCCCATGTCTTTTAAAGAACCATATTGCGCTTGTTTGTGTTACTCTGTTCTAATTTATGACACAAGTAGAGCATTGTGTTATAATTTGGACATTTTAAATTTCAATACAGTGGTTCCTCGCGGTTACGTTCTAAAAATAACCCACAATAGGCGAAATTTGTGAAGTATCAGCGTCATTTTTTACAATTATTCGATACGTTTTTGTCTGTAAATCCCCTCACCACACACTTTATACACTTTTCTCACACATTTTCTCACATTTCTCGCTCGTTTAAACTCTCTCAAAGTTCAAACCTTCGTAGGCGTCTTTGTCGGTGCAGAACGTTTCATCGACATTGTGGGTTTTGTCGGAGAGAAAACAAATTGCAAACGTACAGCACTTCAGAGTCACACTGAGATCCAACGTTTATGTAAATTTGTCTGAACACATTCTGTACTGGACAGGAGACACGGCACGGAGGAGACTGATGGACAATGGTCTACAGTCCAACAGCCAATCAGGACGCACGACACAATGGTCTACAGTCCAACAGCCAATCAGGACGCACGACACAATGGTCTACAGTCCAGCAGCCAATCAGGACGCAGGACACAATGGTCTACAGTCCAACAGCCAATCAGGACGCATGACACAATGGTCTACAGTCCAACAGCCAATCAGGACAAAGAACACAATGCACGTTCATACGATGTAAAAAAAAACATGAAAAATTGCACCAAAAAAATCCGTGAAACAGCGAGATATTTTTTTTTTTTAAACCACCTGCACCAAAATGACGACGTGCTGCTCCTAATCCTACGTGTACCACCGTGATTAATAAATAAAACTAGAGAACGACGAGTACAGAGCAGTGGGCGTGTCCCCGGTGGCGGTAAAAACAGGGGCAGCTCGACATAAACTACTTTTACTTGAACGAAGGACCAGCGCAGACAAACGCGGTTTTACTCATTCGCTCAGACATTACAGCTCCTCGCGTGGCTACAAGTCGTAACCGGGATTAACTGTCTGAGCGTAAACTTCACAAATATATTTTATGATCATTCCATCACGTTTTTTATTTATTTAACGAGAATAAAAAAATGAACAAAGCTCCAGAAACGTGACAGTGTTTCTTTGGCAGAGTTTCCGAGGCGGCGCAGTCTGGAGGATTCATTTCCATGTTTTTTTTTTATTGGAGATTGTGTGTTTGTTTACGAGACTGAGCCGGATTTATGCGTAAACTATCACTTAATTGTTAGTAGTACTTTGAGTGTTACGTCCTTCTATAAATACATACGCCATGGTTCAATTCTGTGAGAAAGACCTGGCAAGTTTTTTATTTACGTGTTTATTATGTGTCCGTCAGAGTTAGCTGTTAGCCATTAGCGTTTTTTTTTTACTTCGTTTGTTCACATTTGTTAACAGTTGTGAGCACAGTAAATATTCGGGGTTATAGTTCACTAAAGAAGTTTTTAATTAATAATACATTTTATTTGAAAGCGACACTCAAGGACACTGTACAAGACAAAGTTAAAAACACATATTTACAGATAAAACAGAGATACAAAACTGAACGATGGTGAAAGTGACTGATTTTGTGGTGTAGGATTGTGTGAACATTTGGGTTTTGAGTCTGGATTTGAAAAGTGGAAGAGAGTCGATGTTGCGGAGGTCAGGAGGGAGAGAGTTCCAGAGAGCGGTGATGAGACGGAGGGGACAGAGCGCTGGAGAGAGGAAGAGGAGCGGAGGGAGCGAGAGGGAATGGAGATGTGGAGGAGGTCGGAGATGTAAGGTGAGGCCAGGTTATGGAGAGCGTTGAAGGCGGTGAGGAGGATTTTTGAAGCGGATTCTCTGTTTTATGGGAAGCCGGTGTAGTTCTCGGAGGACGGGGGTGATGCGGTGAGAAGATGGCGTCCTGGTGATGATGACGGGAGCTGCGGAGTTTTGGAGAGAAGCTGCAGGTTTCTGGAGGGATTTGTTGGGGAGACGGTAGAGGAGGGAGTTACAGTCGTCAATCCGGGAGGTGACGAGACTGTGAAGAAGTACGGCAGAGGTGTGAGGAGTGAGAGAGGGACGGAGACGAGGGATACTGCGGAGGTGAAAGTTGAGCAGAGCGGGTGATGTTATCGATGTGGGAGTGGAAAGAAAGTGTGTGGTCGAGGATGACACCCAGACTCTTGACCTGAGGGGAAGGAAGGACAGTGGAATCACGGATGGAGATGGAGAAGCTGTTGGATTTGGAGATAGGAGAGGGAGCGCCTACTAGGAGGACTTCGGTTTTAGAACTGTTAAGTTGGAGGAAGTTGGAGGAATGAATGAACCAGGAACCAGAAACCAGAGGGTAAGAGAGGTTGGATGGAGAGATGAGGAAGGTTTGGTGGAGATGTAGCGCTGGGTGTCATCCGCAGTGAAAGTGAATATTGTGTTTACGGAACAGAAGACCAAGGGGGCGATTATAGATGATGAAGACAAGGGGACCTAGGACAGAGCCTTGGGGAACACCAGTAGAGACAGGGAGAGTGTTGGATTTGTAGGATTTGAGATGAATGAACTGACTATGATCAGAGAGATATGAGGTGAACCAGGAGAGAGGAGTGTGGGAAACACCAATGGATTGAAGTCTGTGAATGAGAATGTTGCGGGAGATGGTGCTGCCGATCGATTGGTCAGCTGAAAAGGGGGGGCGTGGCAAAAGCTCTCAAAACTATTAAGTATCTCTATGTATCTGACCCAAACTGCTCTCAAAACACTACACCTACTATTTAAGCAGAAGAAAGTACTAAAGGAACAGTGGATTTATATAAAGACAGATTCAACTTGTGGCTTTTTACATATAAATGCAAAAACAAAATCTTAAGATAACTTGTTATAATTTAAATAAAATAATTACCGTAGTCGAATTTTGTTCAGCTAAGACTCCACGACCAATTAAACGTCTAAAGAATCAGAAGACTTTTATTGTCAGTGAACGCAACTCACAACAAACTAGGAACTTACTTCGCTCATAAAGTGCAACATAAAAACACTGATTGATAATAATATAAAAAAGTAGAAGTATAACTATTATAATTAAAAATATATACACAACAACATCAGAACAACAGTGCAAACATGACATATTAAGGTGCCCGGTATTATAAAGGACAACAGCCCTTGTAAATGTATTTTTCACAAA
The DNA here is from genome assembly GCF_009829125.3 of Periophthalmus magnuspinnatus. Classification (NCBI taxonomy): domain Eukaryota; kingdom Metazoa; phylum Chordata; class Actinopteri; order Gobiiformes; family Gobiidae; genus Periophthalmus; species Periophthalmus magnuspinnatus. The sequence goes on along the minus strand of NC_047143.1, from coordinate 3,085,650 downwards.
TTTTTGAGCAAGTATTTACTATTTAAAAAGTTTATATTTCATGAGCGCCTCACTTTGGGTTGCCAGATTCTATGACTCTCACATACAGCGGAGTAAAAAAGTATTATTCAGCCGCCAATTGTGCAAGTTCTCCCACTTAAAAAGATGAGAGAGGCCTGTCATTTTCATCATAGGTGCTCTGCAAAGAATTTACTTGGAAATTATGATGTAAAATAAGTGACAAAAGTTCATCTTAACACTTTGTTGTATACACTTTGTTGGATCAAACGTTTTCCGTAAGTCTCCACAAGGTTTTCACACACTGCTGCTGGTAGTTTGGCCCCTTCTTCCATGAATTTACCAATTAATTCATTAAAAATCCCACAATGCGATTCTTTCCCTACATTCTGTCTCTCATAGTTGAAGTGAAACTATGATGATCATCTTTTTTTAACAGGAACCAAAAAACACGATCATATCACACCAATTCTTGCGTCTTTGCACTGGCTTCCTGTTAATTTTAGAGTTGATTTTAAGATTTTATTGTTTGTTTTTAAAGCTTTGAATGGTCTGGCCCCAGATTACATCTCGGACCTCATCAAAATTTACACCCCGGTGCGCGCTCTGAGGTCTGAGGGCCAGCTCCAGCTCGTGGTCCCTAAAACCAGACTTAAAACCAGAGGGGACAGGGCCTTTTCTGTGGTTGGACCTAAACTGTGGAACGCCCTGCCCCCCCACGTTCAAACAGCTCCACTGTAGAGTGTTTTAAGTCTCGTCTTAAGACCCACTTTTATTCTCTGGCTTTTAACACCGCGTGAGTTGTGTGGTCCTCTGTGTTTTTCTTTTCTTTTATTTATTTTTATGTGTTTTATTGATTTTATATTTTTTTTTATGTCACTTTGTCTCTGTGCAGCACTTTGGAAACAATTTGTTTATGAAATGTGCTATATAAATAAAGTGGATTGGATTGGATTGGATTTTTAAATGGTAGAACTTGCACAATTGGTGGCTGACTAAATACTTTTTTTTTGCCCCACACTCATGAGTTTTGGCTAATGCCCGAAAGGACAAGACAAGTCAAAATGCGTAGCTCGGAGCTCCCTCAGCGATAGGGTGAGGAGCTCAGTCACACAGGAGGAGCTTGGAGTAGAGTCGCTGCTCCTCCACGTTGCGAGGAGCAGCTGAGGTGACTCCTGGACACCTCCCTGGGGGAAGTGTTCCAGGTACGACCCACCGGGAGGTACTATGTCTAGGATGGCTGAAGTCTGGAAGTTCTCGCTGCAACACGGCCTCAGATAAACGGGGGAAAAAAATGGATGGATGCATGGACAAAACAACTCAATCCATCCGTCCACACTTGTGCGTCTTGTACATCCTGTCTCCACTTTGAGCGCTAATAAACAACACAAGTGGAATACAACAATGGCTGTAATTTAAACCAACAGACGAAAAAAAACCAAATCTCCACAAACTGTTTTATGAGCTCTGATCCGAACAAAAACCTCACTACATCTACGTCACTTATTTTAGCCTCTAATGCCTTCCACATTTTGGTTCAATTAAGACGACGCTTTTCCTTCTATTCTTCTGCCAACTTAAGATGGTACACATAAAACGTAACGGCGAACAAGGAGCAGCGAGCGTAGAGATGACCCTATCCCGCGATGAATTTCAACGGCAACATCTGGCCGTGATTCATTAGGTAATCTACTGTCCACTTTGAGAACTAAATGACTCTGTGTCTCAATGGGGTTTATTCCCGTGTAAAAGCCGCTAACCCTGTAGTTTAGACGTCTACAAACATATTCCGAGGTGCCCCTGTGCGTCAGATGCCCTCCCTGCGTCTTATTCTGTGTAAAACTAACCCTGACATGTACTGAAACGCCTGGGATTTTATTTAGGACTTGTATTTACAGCTATCAGGGTTTGATGGGTTTATATTTCAAGCTAAAACTCACTGAAACTCACGTACAGACGATATATTCTGTATTTAAAAACAACCATTTCTGGATTATATTATCATGTTAGCAATGAATCTCCTGTCTGTATTTTGGACAAATCAGTGGTTTTCAGATTGTACAAAACTGTGATGATGTCATATTTCCAGATGTTGGCGCAAGAGACAGATTTCCTGATTGATTACGTTGTACTTTGCCATGAAATATCCAAAAGGTAAATTGACAAATGTTGAACCTGATCGTTTTTATCAGTGACTAGACCCAAAAACTCATTGTATCCCAACAGAAATCTGCATTTTAACACTGTTCAATTCAGCTGAGCACATCTGCGTTCTGCAAAATGGACATTTCAGAACTTTTGACCACGTTATAGCCGTTTCCTCTTCTCATTTACCCTCTCGTTTTTTGACTGATTCGTGCAGGTTTGAGTCGTTTTCGAGACGCCGCTGCTCCAATCGACCCCCGTTTTCAGCTCCACCGGTACATCTCCACTTTATTCTCCGATTTTTTTATTTTCTTAGGTTCTTTTCTTTCTTTGTGATACATTTACTACTCATTTTAGTACAAATAAACAAAAAAATCTGCTACTCGCTTGTGTAATCTGCAGCTATCCACAGGAGGCGCCGACAGCTCTTCGTTGCGATGGCGTTTATGTTTCAGCTCCTATTGGACGCCGCAGTTTTTAAACGCACAAATCGACGGACTCCTTTCTTTTATCAAGTCGTTTTAGATGAACGCCGCGATTTAAAACGTGCAAATCATAACATTACGATCCACAAATGTCATCGGAAACCCAGGAATATTGAATAAATATCAGGTTTAAGAGGCGACGTGCTCAGTCTAAAGGTGCACTGTGGAACTTTTTGGATGGAAGGTCGCCTGCTCGTCTCCCTGGAGAGGCTATTGACGAAATGTCTCATAGTATGGCATTAAACATCCATCTCAGTCACACCTAGGCCAAGTTACAGGTACAATGCATGTTTTTCAGGACAATAAAATCCCGTTATTTCCACGTTTTTCAAGTTTAATGCAATGCTGTGGAACATTTCAGGCAAGGAAATAACTTCTCTACAAGCAGGTGATGGACCCTCCCTCCCGAAAGGTTCCACAGTGCACCTTTATTAAGTTAAAGTTCAAGTTGAAGTTTAAACAAATCGAACCTTTGATGGTGGAGATGACGTTGTCGAGGTGTTTGGAGTCGTTTCGGTCGGGTCTACAGCTTGGACTGATCTCCAGCGAATAGTCAGGCCCGTACTCTGTGAAGAACTGAGACACGAGGAAAAAAACATGAGAATGACGCAGCCCTAAAGTGTCATAACATTATCGATACTTCGCAGATGATCATCAACACTCCCTCAGGTGTGATGCTAACTTTAAGTACTACTCTGTCTGCAGCTCTGTTACTCAAATTAAGACATAAATCTGAGCTTGATTTGAACGAAATGTGACCAGAAAGAGCCGACTTCGTTGGAACTACAGCGGGTAAGCTGATTCGTGCGCTTAAACATTTTAGCTAGCATTAGTCAGCGTTTTTTTTTAGCTGGTCACTCTCACCGTTTTTTGGCGAAAATCAAACTCCGGTTGATCACAGTTTCCTGAAAAATAGTTGTTTAAATCCATTTTGCATTTTTTGTTTTTTTTAAGTTTTCTGATTATCTTAAAACTTTTTTGAGTGTTTGCTAATGTGTGCATTGCGTTTCCATGGTAACTGCTGAACATTTTGTCATAAAGATACATGTAGAGCCCCCCCAGCGTGATAATCTTAATCATTATCTGGAGAATTGTCAGAGTTTGTAGTCCTTAAACTGAGAGAATCTTTTTTATAGTATAGTATATATTAAGTTTTGAGAATCAGGCCTGGAATTGTGACAAAAATATGGAGTTTGCACATTCTACCTGTGTCTGGGGGCTCTGGTTCTCCAATCAACCAAAAACATGCAAAATAGTCAAACTGGGACAAAAACAGGACTAAACTAGGACAAAACCAGGACTAAACCAAGACTAAACCAGGACTAAACCAGGACTAAACCAGGACTAAACCAGGACTAAACCAGGACTAAACCAGGACTAAACCAGGATGCACGGGACAAAACTGGGATCAAATCAGGACCAAATGCAGAGATCAAGAGCAAACCAGGACGAAACAAGACTAAACTAGGACAAAACTAAACTAGGACAAAACCAGGACTAAGCCAGGATTAAACCAGGACTAAACCAGGACAAAACCAGGACCAAACCAGAACTAAACCAGGATTAAACCAGGACTAAACCAGGACAAAACCAGGACAAAACCAGAACTAAACCAGGATTAAACCAGGATTAAACCAGGACTAAACCAGGACTAAAACAGGACTAAACCAGAACTAAACCAGGATTAAACCAGGATTAAACCAGGACTAAACCAGGACAAAACCAGGACAAAACCAGGACAAAACCAGGATTAAACCAGGATTAAACCAGGACTAAACCAGGACTAAACCAGGACAAAACCAGAACTAAACCAGGATTAAACCAGGATTAAACCCGGACTAAACCAGGACTAAACTGACATTGAATCAGGACCAAAGCAGGACTAGAACCAGAACAAAACAAGTCTACATTGGAACAAAACCTGGACCAAACCAGGACTTAATCAAGACTAAACCAAGACAAGTTATTCTTCTCATTTTCATGTTTTTGTTTTACCTCCACAGTCCATCGCTCACATCAAGAACAAGATTAGAAACGTTGAGCTATAGGAGCGAGTCTGTTAAATCCTTATTGTGTAACTCAACGTTTATTCGTGACGTGATTGCATGTCCAGCTTCCATTGTTTGTCTTATCTGAGCTGGCAAATTCTTCAAAAGCAAATCAGGAGCACATCCACAAAATGGCCGACAGACTGACCTCAGACGGAGAGAAACGCCAAAGATGATTTCAGCTCACCTCTCTGGTTTCTGACAAATTACAATCAAATAAAAACATTTTTCTCAGCCCTAAAAACAACTGTCTGAGAAGATCTGATTTTATGACCCTTTATGGTAAATGAAAAATGTTCAGATTTGCGTATAAACTGAGCTGCTGTGATTTTAAAGCCAGTGTTGTCCTGACGTCCATTTCTCTATTTATACAATTAGAAATTAATATTATGCAAAAATAACTTTTTAAAATGTATTTTCCAGGTTATAAGTCGCACTTTTTTTGTTTTCATAGTTTGTCTGGGGATGTGACTTATACTCAGATGCAATTTATATGTGAAATATGTTTTTTTTCTTCATTATTATGCATTTTTTGGCTGGTGCGACTTTTACTCCAGCGTGACTTATACTCCAGCGTGACTTTTCCTCCAGCGCGACTTTTACTTCCGGCGCGACTTTTACTCCAAGCGCGATTTATACTCCGGCGAGACTTGTACTCCGGCGAGACTTGTACTCCGGCGAGACTTGTACTCCGGCGAGACTTGTACTCCGGCGAGACTTGTACTCCGGCGAGACTTGTACTCCGGCGAGACTTGTACTCCGGCGAGACTTGTACTCCGGCGAGACTTGTACTCCGGCGAGACTTGTACTCCGGCGAGACTTGTACTCCGGCGAGACTTGTACTCCGGCGAGACTTGTACTCCGGCGAGACTTGTACTCCGGCGAGACTTGTACTCCGGCGAGACTTTTACTCCGGCGAGACTTGTACTCCGGCGAGACTTATACTCCGGCGAGACTTATACTCCGGCACGACTTATACTCCGGCACGACTTATACTCCAGCGAGACTTATACTCCAGCGAGACTTATACTCCAGCGAGACTTATACTCCAGCGAGACTTATACTCCAGCGAGACTTGTACTCCAGCGAGACTTGTACTCCAGCGAGACTTGTACTCCAGCGCGACTTGTACTCCAGCGCGACTTGTACTCCAGCGCGACTTATACTCCAGAGTGACTTATACTCTACGGAGAATACGGTAAATACTTTTAAGAAGATGTCTGTGTAATCCCTCAGTCATGCAGATCTGATCCAGAGCAAAAGACAAAGTTTAAATCTGTCAACTGGACAAATCGTTGTAGTAGTGAAGACGTTTCGCGGCTCATCCAATGAAACGTCTTCACTCCTACAACGATTTGTCCCGTTGACAGATTTAAACTTTGTCTTTTGCGATTAAAAAGATATATTCATACTTTTATCTGTTATAGTGCTAATTCATAACTTCCGTGGATCATTATTTTATATTTCTAATGATTTAAAGTGCAATAATCGTCACAATAAAGTGCCGCTCTGTTGCACCAAAATGACAGCGCCACCTATGGATAGATCAGCAGAATTTTTGTTTTCATTTGTGGCGACGTGACGGCTGAATCCTACGTGTATCGCTGATTAAGTTTGCGTTAGTCTTCCCGCTGTGAGTAAGTTCTCGAGTGGTCAAAGTTTTATGTCGATGTATAAAATGATTTGAACATGTGTTTCCTGCGGTTCTTCAGATATGATTTTGTTTCATTTTTTTGTTCATTTTATGTTTTGTTCTTCTAATTACATTCACTTCAGATTATAAATCCGCTGTTGCATTACTCTAGTACTTTTCACAAATACTTTTTTACTCTGGAGTCACTTCTTGGAGTCATAATGTGTAGTTGTACTTGAGTCATTATTTGGACGAGTACAGTGAGTTCAGGGGCCAGTTTTCGGGAAACGTTTCATTGAAAAACATCGTGTTTGTTATTTCAGGGTTTGACAGGACGTTCAGTCATGAAGGAGAGAATGAGAGAGGGAGGGAGGGAAGGAGAGAGGGAGGGAGGGAGGGAGAGAGGGAGGGAGGGAGGGAAGGAGAGAAGGAGAGAAGGAGGGAGAGAGGGAAAGAGAGCAGGAGAAAGAGGAGGGGGAAGCTGAGAAAACATATGATCCAGGATTAATAAAATGAGGAGACAGAGATGAGTACAGAGAGAGAGACAGAAAGAAAGACAGAAAGAGAGGGAGACAGAAAGAGAGAGGGAGACAGAAAGAGAGAGAGACAGAAAAAGAGAGAGGCAGAGAGAGAGGGAGACAGAAAGAGACAGAGACAGACAAAGAGAGACAGAAAGAGACAGACAGAGAGAGAGAGACAGAAAGAGAGAGAGACAGAAAAAGAGAGAGGCAGAGAGAGAGGGAGACAGAAAGAGACAGAGACAGACAAAGAGAGACAGAAAGAGACAGACAGGGAGAGAGAGACAGAAAGAGACAGACAGAGATAGAGACAGAAAGAGCGAGACAGAGAGAGATAGAGAGAGAGACAAAAAGAGAGACAGAGAGAGATAGAGAGAGAGACAGAAAGAGAGAGCCAGAGAGAGATAGAGCGAGACAGAAAGAGAGAGAGACAGGGAGAGAGGGAGACAGAAAGAGATAGAGAGACAGAGAGAGATAGAGAGAGACAGAAAGAGAGAGACAGAGAGAGAGACAGAAAGAGACAGAGAGAGACAGAAAGAGACAGACGGAGAGAGAGAGCGACAGAGAGAGATAGAGAGACAGACAGAAAGAGAGAGCCAGAGAGACAAAGAGAGATAGAGACAGAAAGAGAGAGCCAGAGAGACAAAGAGAGATAGAGACAGAAAGAGACAGAGAAAGATAGACAGAGATAGAGAGAGCGCAAGATAGATGGAGAGAGAGAGGGACAGAGCAAAACAGAGTGTGATAAAGTGGGACAGAGAGAGATAGAGAGACAAAAAGAGAGAGCCAGAGAGACAGGGTGAGAGACAGAGAGAGACAGACAGAGAGAGACAGAGATATAGCGATAGACAGAGAGTGAGAAAAAGAGAAAGGGCAAGCAAGAGAAAGAGATGAGGGGGAAAGCTGCGAAAACACATGATCCAGGATTAATAAAATGAAATGGGGAAAGAAGAGCGCAGGAAGAGAGGAAGAAAAAGGAGAAAAGAGAGAGGGATGGGGATGGGGGAAGACGAGAGACCAGAGAGCGGACACACGGTGGAAAGAGGGTAGAAAAGGGGAGGGTACAGAGAGAGAAAGACGCAACGGGGAGGAGAGGGAGAGAGCAGAGAGGGCAAAGACGGAGGAGGCCGACATCACAACAAAGTGAACCGAAGAAACTAGAAAGTACAGAGCAGTGGACGAATGAAAACGTACTAGGAAAGGAGTTTAATCTGACTTTTTTACATATAAATACCACTAAATGCTAACTCCTCAGCTAACTCTTCTCTTTTCTGCTGTTGTACAATGTGTCAACTTGGACTACTGAGCGATTAATCAACTAAACGTTCAAACCCCGATGAGAGAATCCAGTATATGTCGTCATTCTGGATGTATTTAAAAGGTGTACTTATGAAGCAGGAAGAGGATTAGGAAAACACACAAGGTATACGGAAAGTTCAGATGAGTCACAGATCTGCTTTTTCACACTGTCCCTGAACTAAGGACACGCTCACTCCAAACACGGGGGAAAAATATTAATCGACGCCGAACAAGAATAAGACACGAAAACTCCAATTCACCGCAAGGACATGATCAGAAATACAGCAAATTATGTCAGAACAGGTCAGAATTCTAAGGTGGAATTTGCAGATTGTAGAAATAAATATATTTTCTAACAATATCTGCAGAAAGTTGTGCCATTATTCAACCCCAAATATGTGATTTTTGAGTTTTAAGGTTCGATATTACGCAAAATTGACTCTTGTGAGCTTTTATCCATCTTATTATGATGTTTCCGCCTCAAAAACACACCTGGAGTTGTGTTTTGTTTCATTCTCACATGTTTATCTTCAGTCTGTCTACATCTCCAAACCTCAAAATGCTCTTTTCCACCTTGTGATGTCATCAAGTGGTAGTTTTCAAGTTTTCAACAGCTCCTTTTATCTTTTGTTTAGTACAGATTAGCAATTCCAGCGCTGAAATTATCCAGATGATTCTAGTGAAGATGTGTGGAGTTTACGAACACAGCGGAGCACTTCCTGTATTACCACATGATGACATCACAAGGTGGAACAGAGTGTTTTCAGTTTGAGAGAAGAGCTCAACCTAAATCTGCAGGGTTTGTGCGTTAAACATGTGTGAAAGAAAACAAAACACAACTACAAGTATGAGGTAAACATTATAACAAAGTTGAAAATGTGCATAATCCCAAACAAATAATGATAAAGTTCAACATTTGTGGGTCATAAATTTGCACATTTCTTTCAAAAAAACAGTGAATTTCCCATAAAGTTACACAAGCCCCCGCCCTCTATCTGAAATGATGATAAACCGTATGTTTTGCGCACAGCCTATTCCTAAATGTGAGTGTGATATCCGTAAACAGAGCGCGGAGTTTCCGTTGGACACAATGGCGTCCTCGCGATGCCGTTCGGAGGAAAAGGGCGACGTCAGGAGGAAGTAGGACGCAGACAGGAAACGAGGAAGTAGGAAGGGAGGAAGCAAGGACACATCCTCTGTTAGTTAGACCCATGTTCACACACAGAGTCCTGTCCGCTTTAAAACTGTGGACTAGAGTGACAGAATGTGCTGAATAAGAAAGTACGGCAACAGGTAGAACATTTAAAATAACGTCAACTGATCGAAAACACATATACAGATCACAAAATAAATAGGAAAAGAACAATAAAACACCAACATATCCTGTCTAGCTTGTGTTAAATGCCAGGGAGAAGAGGTAGGTTTTCAGTCTAGTCCTAAACTGGTGAAAAACCGCGACGATCTGACAGACAGAGGGCGCTGTTGCAGAGTCTGGGAGCTGCCACAGAAAAGGCTCAGTCTCCTCTTGGTCTTGAGTTTGGCTTTGGGCACAGAAGGAGGTGCTGGTCAGCTGATCTCCGGGCTCTGGGGGGAGTAAAGGGCCGCAGTGACGCCCTCAGATAAAGAGGACCCATAGAGCGACACATTTAAACACAATCAGGAACATTTTTGGACGCGATATGAGACAGGAGCTGCGGTGTTGTGGACATTCTGTGAGCGCTGCAGTGAGCTCTGGTCCAACTCCACAGACAAAGAATCACAATAATGTCGACGTCGCGTTACAAATGTCTGGATTGCTTTTTCAAAAATACAATAACACAAGATTCTTCACCGCAGGACGACAATAAGAGGACAGAGGAAACATGAAAATGTGAACAAGGCCTATATAACTCTATGGGAGATTGACTGTTTTTGAAAAGAAATATGCAAAAATAGAAATCCACAAATGTTGAATCTTATCAGTTTTTGTCTTTAAGGTTGAAAAATGGCACCACTTTCTGAAGCTGTAGTGAAAAAATGTGTTCACTTTTGTTTATTTACACTGAGAAAGATGCTAAACTCTGTGTCAGTTTTTGTTTCACGTGGATAAGCTCAGTAATTACAAAGATATTAACCATAAACCAGGTCAAAAACATCTGCAATCTGAAAGTTAAACAACAACAAATCCCACCTGAGAATCCTGCCCCGTCTCAGCTCAGTTTAAACCAAAATGTGCTGAGGTCACGTTTATTGTTTTATTGACTTGGCCGGAGTAGATTCAGGAAGGACACAGTAGAAAGAGGAAGCGAGTTTTTGTAAAGAGTTCACACCACGATCGACGCACGAACGCAGCGAGGCAAGGCACCCTGGGAGGAAAAAACTAAATATGAGACAAAAACAAAGTCAGAGCTGAGATAAGTGAATCTCAACACATATAAAGTTTATGAACTATAGTTACTTTACAGGTTACTCTATATTTTTAAGCAGGAAAAAATTTCTATGAATGCACAAAAATATCACAAAAAATTGTTAAATAATGCATAAAAATCCCTATAATTTCTAAGTTCACTTTAATAAAACTTAATAATAAATAGATTTCAAACTGACATATAAATCTAAATATTTTCAGGTATTTTTGCACATTAAAATAATTACAATTACATTTGATAATTTTACCTTTCACTCCAGAAATGTCTAAATATATATTTAAAAAAAAAGGTTAAAATTAAAATACAGATATAAACCAAGACATTTTCAACCAATTCTGGAGGATGGAGAAAATATCATATGTTTAAAATAATTATATATATATATTTTTTTTTAATCAATTTAATTTATCCTTGAAAACTCATAATCCCCAAAATTATTTAAAAAAGTCAAATATAGAGAAAGAAAGTCCTTGATAAGCCCATAGTCTGTGATCACCGGGCAGATTGGCTCCAGCACTATCAAACAATGGAGGCCGGTACGGATCAGGCGCCTCTTTGGACAATACAAGTCAGTGCTGGGGGTTAATGACACCTGACCCTACCAGATCTGCGCCACACGGTCCTGTGCCACATGTTTTTATAAGATATCGCAGCATAATAAGTGAAACCGAGCGCGCTATTGTTTAAACTTATCTATATTTAGTCTGTTAATCAAGAATAAAAGCCACTATTGTCAATGGGACTTCCCAAATCTGAATAATGATGTTATTTTAAAGCTATTTTAAAACTTTTGTTCTGCCCAAAAACTAAACATTGAGCTGAATTGGAAAAAAGATAAGATTTGTGTCATGACAAAATGACTAATTCGAGCTGTAGGTTCACAAAAAAAATAACAGAATAACAAGAACTTCAGATGAATACATGGATTTAAAAACTAGCATGCAAATGGTGCCAACGCTGATGGATTAATTAAAACATAATATATAAAATAGGGTTGTCAGAAGTACCGAAAACGACGCCGATACGATATATACCTCAATACATAAGCCACGATGCGATACATATAGTACTTTTTTGATTCAATACAATACGATATATTTCAAATCGATTCAATACGATTCACTGAAAAATACAGGCTTTTGTGATTCGTGATTTGTGATTCGGGGAAATGTGAAGTTTAACGGCTCTGAAGGATCACGACGTATCGACTAAAACAACTGCGATACTAAATGTTTTTAAGTTAAACCGCTGTCTGTGCCAAACTAATATGAAATACACCTAATTTAATCGTCAAAACAGTGAATCTAATGTCAAATGTTGTGTGTAAACAAGTTTTTTTCCTCTAAACAAGCCACACAAATGTAGTGCTGTGACTGAATAATTTGGTAATAAGATATATCGAAACAGCAGCCTATGATATCAATACAGTATCATTAAATTAAACAATACGATATCGATATTTTTATATTTTTTACACACCGCTACTACACGTTAATGTTGAAAACCACGTCCTATCGTCTAAAGAAAGTGTGTTTTTATTATCACTGTGGTACTGGAATAAGTACTGAGTTTCAAGTTTGAAATTTTAGTATCGTGACAACGCGAAAACAAAAAGTACAAAAATAAAAAGCGCCAGAGTGACTTTTAATTGAGTCGGTGTTGAAAGGAGCTTGTAGGTCCTGGTCCAAAGCAGGTCTGAAACAGCACCAGGACTGTTGTGGTTCAATAACAGAGGAGTTCTGTGCTTTTCTCTCTTCCCCCTTTTACCCCCTTCTGTTCCTCTCTTTTTCTCCCCCTTCTCCCGCTCGCACACAGAGGCTTCACCTGTCTCTCCCCTGTCCTCTCTCCTCCCCTCTCCTCTCTCCCCCTCGCACACAGAGGCTTCACCTGTCCCTCTCTTCCCCCTTTTCTCTCCTCCCCTCTCCTCCCTCCCTCTCTCTCTCCCCCTCGCACACAGAGGCTTCAGCTGTCTCTCCCCTGTCCTCTCTCCTCCTCCTCCTCCCCTCTCCTCCCTCCCTCTCTCCCCCTCGCACACAGAGGCTTCACCTGTGCCGCAGACGTGGGCGGCCATCTTTGATTATAGCGGGTGACTCAGCAGAAGTGAAACACAGAGGAGTGTTCAGGTTTGAGACGGTCGGAGAATAGAAGGCTTTGTGAGCGGAGAGACGTGTGTGTGTGTGCGTGTGTGTGTGTGTGGTTATATTTGTGTATCTAACAGCCAGGATCTCGGACGTGTGTGTGTTTATTATTGTGTAACTGAAGCAGATGTGTGTGTGTTTGTGTGTTGGTGGGATACAGATGTGGGCAGCTAACGTGAATATTGTTAAAATGCAGGTTTCTGTTGTGATACAGTGAGTTCTTGGGTCTAGTCACTAATAGAAGTGATCACATTCAACTTTTTGGATATTTCATGGTAAAGTACGACGTAATCAATAGAAAAATCATGTCTCTTGCGCCCACATCTGGGAGTAAGACATAATCACGTTCTAAAATCTAAAAAGCGCCGATATATGTGTGTGTGTGTGTGTGGTTATTACTGTGGTACCTCGTGGTCCGGGATCTCAGACGGGAGAGTCTTTTCCAAAACCGTGGCCGTGAGGAACGTCCAACAGCGCGCCGTGTTCGCCAGGTTATACCCCCCTGCAGACAGAGGGCAGTGTGAGTGTTTATGCGAATCGACACCGTGCCTCGTGTGAAGCTCAGAACCTCAAAAAAAATTCACTCCCTGAGCTGCAGAGGTTGCACTAGCACTGAGTCATGATTGTTCTGCAGGTGCTGGGGTTTAAGCAGCGAGTATTCAGATCAGAGAGAGGCATTTTAGGTTTAAAACAACTGGATTTAAGCGTCGAAACTGGCAACGTGAATGAGACTAGTGTGAGGCTTTTTTCTGCTTTCTGATTGGATAATTGTCTCGAACCAAAACACCAAATCATAACATAAATAAACGTCCGTCTCGCCCAATGTTTTTGTAATTAAGACTGAATCGGCATTAGAATTATTATCACTAAACGCTAGATTTGATTTGAACATGAGATTAAGAACATTAGTCTTTGATAAACTGTTTCTTCGTTTGTCCCTCCTCACTCTCTGTTGGTGGCACACACAGCCGTCCCGGGGGCAGAATAACGAAGACACTGCTGACGTTCTGTGCCTTTGACCTCTCCCATTCCCACCGTGACGCATTAACACAGCTCAGCGTCTTGCCCAAGGACACAAGGACAATAACGACACTGTGTAATGGCAGTAGAGGAGACTGAGCGGTGAGGGATGAATTACCAGAAGAAGAAGAACTAATAAACTAAATAAATATACATTATTAAAATACACTGTACCTGATTTTTACTCTCAAAATCATGAAAAAAACCCAAACTATTTTACTTTAAACTGTTTGGGAGTCATCAAACTTATTCCTAACTTTTCCAAACCCCCTAATTATTCACTGCGATGAGTCTATAAGCGCTTTTCTTTTTCGCAGACCTATTCTTGTCGTTTCTCCTTCTCAAATCGACGTTGTATTTAGGGTGACTCGTGCGTGTTTGAGTCATCTTTATTCACAACATAGAAATCATCCGCGGGAGCTGGAATCGCACCGTCAACCTGTGGGTCAGTGGATCCGAACGCTCAACCGGTGATGTTTTATGACGTTTGAGAGCGGGATTCGAACCGGCAACCTTTGCATCAGTGGAGAAACGCTCTTCCAGTATTTCAGTCTTTTTTTTTTATTCTTCTGGACGTGTTTCTAACGTGAACTTTGAACAGGATCCTAATACTAAAACATAAATCATAAATCTAGTTGCTACGTTTGTCAAGGAAAATCGCAATTCCGCGTTTTCCCCAAACCGTTGAGCCGTCGTTACCTCCTCCCAGCAGCAGCGTCGGGAGTCTCCACTGCAGCACGTACAGCAGACACTTGGACACGCCCACTGGGGTCATGTTAAAGGAGCACATGGGGTCACCAGCCATAGTGTCGGCCCCCAGCTGCATCACCACGGCCTCGGGGTTAAAGGTCGACCACACCTCCTGCAGGACACTGGGGAATACAACAGGTTAGAATATTATATAAAGCAAAAGAGAGAATAACAGGGTTCAGTTGGTGTTTTAGTTCTCAAGACTATTATCCAATCAGAAAGCAGAATAGAGTTCAAATGGGACCAAACAGTGAGAATAAGAAAAACTTTTATCTTTGTCTACAGGTTAAGGCTCTGGCAACTTCCACTTTTCCCTATAAACCCAAAAACGACAGGTCAAATCCTCCTGCTAAGTTAGTTCTGACCAAAACTAGCTCAAAATCTGGGAGTACAGATTTAACTCGTGATAGATATTTACAGATATTTGCATTTTTTTTTAGCGTATTGGCTGTTAAATCTCCAGGACAGGCCGATATTCTATTTTGGCCGACCTGCTGCTTAAAAGATATAAACGTAAAAGTATAGTTTAACACAAAACGTGACTACACAGCTCCCTTACAGGTTTGTGATAAAAAAAAGGGGCTGTGGGCGAGTTTGCAGTAAATTTAAATGACAGAAAAATTCAAAACGGACATCGCGGCAAAAAGTTATCAGCAGATCTTATCGGGCATCGGTATTGGCTATGAAAAACCAATATCAGTCGATGTCTAATCTGGAAATGGGTCCTACTGCTCCTGACGGGTTTAACTCAAAGAAACTGAAGAATGGGTCAAATGTAGATTAACCCTGAGACACCGAAGAACACATTTCTCTAAAGGGACAATACAGTGAACCTTAACCTTTTTTAAACAATAAGAGAGAAGGCTACGCACAGCTCCTAATATTCTCATGTTCTGGGTTAGAGCCACTAGCCTCATGTTTATTTATTTATTTATTTAACCTTTATTTTACCAGGCAAACATTAAGAACAAACTCTTATTTACAATGTTGGCCTGGGCCAGAGCAGCCAAGGGAAGAAGGGGAGTTAACACAATTAGACTCACATCATTTCATTAAAATATAAAACAAACATTTACACTTGTCTTTAAAAATTACCTTCAGTTTACATTTAAAAGCAGAAAGAGAAATGAAGGAGTCCAGTTTATGTGAGCTTTGAGCCGAATTCCGATCATTAGCAGCGGCGCATCGAAACGACATGAGGCAAAGAGAAGACCCAGACTTAGGAACTTTCAGTTTGATGAGCCGTGAGGACCGAGTGTTGTATCTGGAGGGAGACTCTTGTACGAGCAGCTGACTTAGATAAAAAGGTGTGAGCCCTACCATGGTTTTATAGACAAACATGTTCTTAGGTCTGTCACAGTAACACATTTTGAGGCTGTAGAGATGTGCTGTGATAAACGATCATGTTGAAACTACAATAAAGCACGATAATCCCGGTGGACGAGTTTGTAAATGGACAGTATCGATAAGAGACATGAGCTGAGCCGTAACAAATAAATAGTCGAATGAAGCAATAATTAGCCATAGAAGTGACTTATTCGACCTTCTACAGTTCAAATGTCGCCTGTTTCCATAAAAATAACTAAAATCTCCCCAATTTTATGAAGAAAACATTCCCATGATGAATATTGTGCCCCAAAATACATCGTTCCAGCTTCATATATTGAATAAGTGGATGTCGTGCTTGTTGTGACAGGCACAGGCGTATGATGCGTTCAGGCCTCGTACCTGTTGAAGACTTGGTAGTACCGGTCGTCCTGGATACCGTCCTCCATCGGGACATTGACGGCGTACCATCGGCCTTTGCCCAGACCTGTGTCGCACACGTCTCCTGTCCCTGAGACAAAAACATAAAGCTAAGGTTAATGTTCATAGGACTCAACTTCATAAACAGGAGTAATGTCTCGATAATCCTCCAGCTCGTCACAAAAACAGAAAATATACAGATTATTATAATATACAACAACCTTATGACACTGCCCAGTGCTGGAACGTAACAGAGTAAAAGTAGTGAAGGACAAATACCTAAAATTTGTACCTAAATAGATTAAAAAGCGGATACTTTTACTTCACTACATTAAGTACAGTATTTTTTTTTTATTATTGTCTGAGAGCTGCTGAAAAGGCTGAGGGTTTATTTTTAACACGTTCATAATCTGAGAAACAAAAATACAACAACAAATAAATAAAACCAGCCAGAAAAAAACCCAAAAACTATAGAATCAACTGCTTCTGTTGAACAAAATTCAGCACAAATCCTCAAAATCTCTACATTTGAAGCTTTATTAGACTCAAAATCTGCACACAATCCTCTTTAAACAGGTACTTTAATAGTGTTCATTCATGTGATTTTTTAGCTCCGGTATCTGTACTTTTACTTTTACAGCTCAAAAAGTATCCACTAAAAATACTGACTCTTAAAAACAGTCAGCGTCACCTCCAGTCTCGAAAACCTTCAAATCAGGCTGGAAATCTAAGGCTAATAATGGACACAGACTTGAACTTTAACAGACACGTCAAATCAAGAACATCTGCAGCTTTTTAGCATCAAAAAACATGTCAAAACCCAAAGGTAAACTGTCAAATCCAGACTTAGAGAGACTTATCCTGCGTTTGTGTCCAGTAGATTAGACGACTGTAACGTCCTGATCACTGGACTCTACAAACGAACCAGGAAGTACTTCACACATGTGTCCTGTGCTCAGGTCTAGAACCAGGAAGTACTTCACACATGTGTCCTGTGGCTCAGGTCTAGAACCAGGAAGTACTTCACACATGTGTCCTGTGGCTCAGGTCTAGAACCAGGAAGTACTTCACACATGTGTCCTGTGGCTCAGAGAATAGACTTTAAAGCAGCTCCTGGTTTTATTGCCTTTCTTATTCTGTAAAGCACTTTGAATTATGAATTGTGCTATACAGATAAACTTGCCTTACCTAAAAATAATTGCTCCATCGTTCATGTTTTGATCGATAAATCAATATAGTAATGACAAAAAAGTATACAAAACACAAACCAGGGAAGAATCCAGGTGAAAACTTGTGCAGAGAAACGGTCATGACTTTGGATGTGAAGCTAAAAGCGTCTTCCACACCTACAGCGGAAGAAATAAATCAATTATACATGAAATAATACACAAAGACGCGCTGTTTTCCAGTCTGTACCGTCTCCGTGGTGTAAATCCACATCCACGTAAAGCACTCTCTCGTATTTCTCTCGCAGTTTGAGGATTCCCAAAACTGCGTCGTTCACGTAACAAAAACCGGAAGCTTCATCCCTGAGGAGCAGAGAACGAGAGAGAAATATAAACTTTAGACCTGTTCTGAAAATCATGAGATTACTGGATTAGTTTAAGCTACAGGGTGAGCAGCTTTTACACAGAATAACACTCTATGGAGACACAGGGAGGGCATCTGACACGAGGGACATAATCATCAAAAAACCCCGGTTCCCCGCTTTAAGGTTACGGCACATTATGTTGTATTTGACCCATCCTTCGCTCTGATTTTTACTTCTTTGCATGGTGCCAGCCCCCAGCCCAGTTAATGGCCACGTCACACTTCCTGTCCAGCAGAGCCTGAGCCGCGGTGACGGAGGCGCCCCCTACTGCTGCGGCGTAGTCATAGATGCCCTCGACAATGGGACAGTCGTATCCTGGACGAAAACAAAACAAAAAAACAGGAAAATACAGATATAAAAGTCTGTGAAATTAAGCCAAACGACACAGAAAGAATTATAATAGCTCGTCCGTACTCATGTTTTCGTCTAGCATTTAGGCGACAGTGACACTATAGTGGAAACTGTTGCTGTGTTCTTGGGCAAGACACTTCACCGGCATTGCCTAGTTTGAAAGTGACGTGCGTTTATGCGTTTGTGTGGATATAGACACATTTAATGATTGTGGAACAGTACAGTGCACCTTTCATAATGAGCAGCAATCAGTAAATATTCCCACAGCTTTAGGTTCGCAAACTATTTTAATTTGAAATAAGAAACAAAATACCTTTAGTTTTGCATGAAAACGTGTACATTTTTATGCAAAAGTGTGAATATTTTTGTGTTTTAAGTACGATGTGATCAGATCTGAGCTGTAAAGGGTTGAATAAGTCACTCTTTTGGATAATTATTGGTACATTCTGGTACATTCAGGCCTTTAATGATACTACTCATTTAACAAAGTGTTTACTGGGATTGTCTTATTGCATTATTTTAATCTGAATCAGACGCAAAAATTAGTTTAAATCTTATTATTTATCGTGATATTTCTCTGTAAAATGTGTTATCGTGACAGGAAAAGAATTATAATAACAGTAAATCAATGTTATATGTATATTTAATGTCAGAGTATTGTATAAAAGACAAAAGACACTGTAATAATCAATAATAAATTTGTGATCCCTCGTCTCAAAAGGATCGCGTTAAATCGTGGCATCTCTGTTCCTGCTAAATGTCAATATTTTGTCACAATTCTGTAGATAATTTCAGGGTGAAATAGTAGAAAAAATGTGTACAAATGTGTTTTTTTTTTCTGTTTGCGTTGGAAAATTAAAGTAAATTCCTGGAAGGGCGGAGAGAGGCGAGAGGAAGGATGGACCAGAGGAGACACAAAAGGAGGAAGTGACAACGCAGCGGATTCAACCAGGATTCACCAAAAGTCCAGGGAAAACCACTACGTCAACAAGGATCGACTGCAACTGTTTTTCACATGTAAAAACGTTCTTCATTTTAAAACAAAACAAAGCAGTTGTGGATTATAGGATTATTCGGTTAATGAATCATCAGTTCACTATAATGGAAAGAAGCGATCGTAGTTTTCTAATCGTAAGACGTTTAGAGGAAGTGATTTCAGTTCACCCTTTTCTGCAAAAAATAAGCTATAATCTGTGATCATTGTAGTATTATATATATTTATAAACATCTCCTACTTCTAGTTAAAAATACTTGCACTAGGGTTGTCAGAAATATCATAAATCAGATACTAATCGATACTACTGAGGGATTACACAGATATAAGTCACATGGGAAAGAAAGTACTAAAATTTAAAGTTGAAAATCACATTATATCGTGTAAATATAGAGTGTTTTTATTATCATCGTGGTATAAGAATTGTTATCGAGTGTCGAGTCTATTTCTTAGTATCAAAATCAAAAAGTTTAAAATGTTAATATCGTGACAACACTATTTTGCACTTGTAATTTTCATCTAAACTAGCAAATTATTAGATTTAGTTGTTGCTCAATAAATGTTATGGTCAAACACTCAAACACTGCCCTCTGCTGTTTAAAACATGAAACAACCAAGAATTTTCCACAAGTTATAACTAAAATCTGAAAGTTATCATCTAAAAAGACACAAAATTACAGGTCAAACTATTTATGAAACAGATGAGTATTTTCAGTTTTTAAAGGTACAGTATGTAACTTTCTGGAGGTGGTGGTGGTGGTGGCACATCACCTGTATGTTTCCATGGAAATAGAAAATGATCAGAATCAAAATAAGTTTTATTTCCACTGAACAAACTTCACAAAAGCCATACTTTGAGAACATTTCCACAGAGAGAGACAGGGCTTGAGAATTTAAAAACAGCCCAAAAAATGTCACCCCTTTAGCACTAAATAGGTGAAATGTTTAGAGTGTAGTGATGTTTTACCCAGTCCGAAGTCTGCAGACTGCGGGTCGTCATTGTCTCCTTCTTGGCTGATTTTATGGAGATGTTCTAGATACGAATCGCTGTGGAACTTTGCCATTTCTTCTGTCGTCGCCACTCGAGGTTTCACAATACTGCAAACATTTGAATAGATTTAAATGTAATGACATACAGGCAAATGCAAAATGTGCAATAAAACAGTTTAAGATGTAAAATGTGAGGTCCTCTTGTCTTTTAATTATGTTTGGTTTTATCTATTGGCATTTTATAGTTTTCACTTTGATCTTACTGGATTTATTGTTTTAGAACTAAGATTAAATCAAATATTTTTGTTTTTTTATTGTCTCTGTGCAGCACTTTAGAAATTGCATGTTTATAAAATGTGCCATACAAATACAGCAGATCTAAATTTTAAATCGAATATCTTAATTTGTTGGGTTGTAGGGTTATGGTTATAGTTATTTAGGCCCTAGTTTTGAGATTATGGTTAAGGTTAGGACCAGGGTGAGTTTATGGTTATGGATTTACTTTCAAAAATATCTTGTAAATGTGAGAAAACAGACCTGTGAGATCATAAAGCCGTGGGAACGTTGGTATCCTCCCGAGTTTGTTTATGGTCTGTTTTGGGGGTCTGGGATTTAAACATTAAATTAAACAGTCGCTTGGATCCTGTTTATTTTTATTTAGTTTTTATATGCTGATAAATTATCCAAAGTTTAGTCATAGTTTTATTCTTTATTAATTACCATTATACTATACTAGTATCAGGTGGTACAAAAGCTGGTACAAGAACTTGTTTACGTACTTAAAGACATTTTTTAAATAATCTTAATTGGCAAAAAATGTAATAAGACATGAAAAAGTAATGCACTAACAAAGTACAAATAGTAAAGTACTGTACTAAAGTAACATTTTTAGGTATCTGTTCTTTACTGAAGTAAGTTTTACAGTGGATACTTTTTACTTTTACTTCACTACATTTGAGAGCAGTATCTGTACTTTCTACCCAATTACATTTTTGAACTGGACTAAAAAGTAAAAAGTACTTTTCATATGATTTGAGGGGTTATTTTTACCATGTCCTTGGAAACATCCTGACTAAAGTTTTCTATTTCAAACTTTGATTTCAAAAATTGATTCGTAAATATGTATAATTTTAAATCAATATCATATTTTAACAAATTAACAACACTTTTTACTCTTTAAGTACCCGTTTAAAAATGTACTTTAATACTTTGAGTTAAGTAGATTTTCTCATGTGATACTTTTACTAAAGTAACTTTTTACCTTTACAAAAATAAATACATAAACTTCATAAGAAAAATTAAGAAATTGATGTATTGTTGCAAAATTGATCCGTATTATTGTAAAATATGTATATTTTTTAATCAATACATTTAACATTTAACGAATGAACAAAACTATTTTCACTTTTTACTCTTAAAATACATTTTTAAACAGGTACTTCCATACTTTTACTCAAGTATTTTTTTCATGTGATAGTTTTACTTAGACTTGAGTAACTTTTTACCTCTGTACTTGTACTTTTACTTAAGTAACAAAACTGAGCACTTCATCCACCACTTCTTAAATGAAGACATTCAGTCCATCACCTATTACAGGGTAAAATGGGCTTTATTACGTCCAAACTGACCTCATGTGCTGCAGGAGACCATACGCCTCTATCAGGGAGTGAACCATACTCGCCTGGAACAGAAATATAACCATAAATCTCATTATGATTTGCTTTTTGTTCCATTTAAACATTTAGATGCTGAAAACTCATTCACTGGACTCACCCGGTTTGGTACTTTGGACAAACTATCGCATTTTTCGATGTATTCCGGACTATAAACGTAACACACTCTGCGTTTACTGGAGCTGTCATCGTCACTGTTTTCTCTGCAACTCATTTAAAGCAATAAAACGACAAAAAAGAGCAATGTTTAGGTTTTAAAAACAACAGCGGAAAGATGTGAACGAAGGCTTTGAATGTGTGTCACACTTACATTCCCCCCCAGAAACATTGGATGTTCTTGTATAGTTCCTATCAACAAATTAGTCAAATAAACCCCATAAACACATAATATGAACTATATTACGTGAAGTTATTTTTATAAGACGTGTTTTTATTTTTGTTTTTGCTCAACTAAATCTATAAAATCACTTTAATCTACAGTTTTGACACGGATGTTTCAAAGCGAGACGTTAAACGAGCGAAATGCCTTCTGGGAAATGAAGTCTTTGGAATATTTACTTCTTTTTTTTCAACTCCAGGCCTCCATTTACACATAAATTAAAATAGAATATGATTATTTTTATTAAACAATATATTTTAATGCGTAATTTTAATGTAAGCACCCTGAAACAAATAATTTTACTTACAACTAACTAAGTGTCTTTCGCATTTCAAACAACCAATTATTCAAGAGATTAACGTTATATTTCTTGTATATAAAGAAAAATTGCTATATAAGGCAGCTGAATGGGGAATAGTGTTTTATTAAAATGCTAAATAATTATTTTATTTTGAAAGAGACACTTCCGGTACCCGTTTCAAGTTACGTTACGAGAACTCACGCACGCTGCGGTTGGATTTTGACAGCGAGGGGGACAGCTGCCTCACACCCTGGATTAAACCTGTTTCCTCTCCTTTTATAACCTCCAAAACAACCCAGGAAATGCATTTAAAGTTTATTTTTTAGCTCAACTGGACTGACAACCCGTGAAACATGAGAAGTAGAAGTAACTCGGGGGTAAAGTTGGATAACTATGCTCGGGTCGTGCAGCAAACCATTCTGCAGCACCAGGTGAGTGTTTACAAGTGAACTTCAGCGGGTTTAAAGCAGTGAAATGGAGATATTCGGGGTGGTAATGTGTCTAAATGTCAGTGGAGTTGCTAACATGGAGTAGGGGGCTTGCGTAAGTTTACACAATTCATGCAGTGCACCAGCCGCTGCAAGGGGCATGCACAAGGAAAACACACTGGAGTTGCGTTGTTTCTAGGTAAATACGTGCAGAAATATGCTTTTATATTAATATTATTGATTTCAGAGGTGTGTAGCACGTTATAAAGTTGGTTAAATATTAAATTTGTCATGCTGTTATGTGGGGAATGCATTTGGATTTCATACAGAAGATGCAGAATACAATATACATAGAGCTGGGGAGTCTGTGTTGCCTTTATTTAATGGAAAATACCTTAATATTTCAATTCCTTTACTGCCATGCCATTCATTCTAGCTTTGGCAAAGTTCAAAGTCAAACACAGCAGAATAAATGTTATTGATTAGCAGAAACGTGCACAGTTAAAGTGAGTTTATATGCAGTCATTTGTGGAAGAAGCACTCAGTTTTGTTACTTAAGATTTTTAGGTTTATTAAAGCTTCAAATGTAGTAATTTTGTTAAAGGTTTGTGCTGAATTTTGTCCACTAAAAGCAATTGAATCGAGTGTTTATTTGATCTGTTTTTAATCTGTTCATTAGTTGTTATTTTTTTGTTTGTGTGTTAAAAATAAACCCTCAGCTTTTTCAGCAGCTCTCACACAATAATAAAAATACTTCTACTATTACTTGATAGTTTTTAGTCCCATTAAAAAGTACAAATACTGCTCTCAGATGTAGTGAAATAAAAGTAATAAGTACCCATTTTAAAGTACAGTACTTTACTACTTTTACTTTGTTGTGTTCCACCACTGAATACCAGTCAAAAGTTCGGACACACCTTCTCATGCAGTGTTTTTCTTTCTTCTTTGTGCTTCACTTAAGTACAATTTTTAGGTCTCGATGTTTCTAAAATTGTACTTCAGTATTGTACTTTACTTTAGTACCACCACTGTCTGCAGTATTTAGCCACTTTAATTAAAATTTCGATGTTTATGTTGACAGATGTTTAGTGTTCTGTCAATAAACTGCTTTAGCAATTACATTTTTTAATTAAGTGAAGACATGTCTCACTGTTCTGTCCCTTGAGAACATTTCAAATCAGACAAACATCTGAAAACACCACAAACCGCTGTGTTGATACTTAAGATCGGAGCATATTTTTTATTCATTTAGTTGATCGGAGCGTTTGAAACAAGTACAATCTCTATTATATCATCATCTGGCAATAAAATGTGGGATTAGAGGACTCGTTCAGATGTGATCCAGATTAGGGACAAAATACGGGAGGAGAGAGAGGGGTAAGAGAGAGTGAGGAGGGCAAGGAGGAGAAAGAGGAGAGAGAGGAAAGGGAGGGAGAGATAAAAGAGGAGAGAGAGATAAGAGGAGCGGGTAGAGTGAGGGCTGGAGGAGGAAGATGCCAAAGAGAAGAGAGATGGAGAGAAGAATACGGGAGAAGAGAGAGAAAGATGCAAGAGAGAGGGAAAAGGGACAGAGATTGTAAGGAGAGAAAGGTTTTTAGAGGGAGGATGGAGAAGGATGCAGAAGAGGGGGAGACAATAGCTGTGGGTAGAAAGAGGAGAAAAAAGTGAGTGAGAGAGTGGGTGGAAAGAACAGGGGAGCAAGGTCTTGGAGTGAGAGATGAGATGGAGGGAGAAGGGAGGGAGAGAAAGTGAGGGGAGAGGATGAGAGGAGGGACGGAATGAGATGAGGGAGGTGAGTGATTTAGTTTAGAGAGGAGGAGAGGGAGGAGGGGGTTGAAAAGAACAGAGAGAGGAGCGAGGTCATAGAGCGAGAGATGAGTGATGGGGGGAGAGGAGATGGAGAGAGAAGGGAGGGAGAGAAAGTGAGGGGAGAGGATGAGAGGAGGGATGGAATGAGATGAGGGAGGGGCGCCGCGAGTGATTTAGTTTAGAGAGGAGGAGGAGGGGGTTGAAAGAACAGAGAGAGGAGCGAGGTCATGGAGCGAGAGATGAGTGATGGGGGGAGAGAGGGAGGACGAGAGAAAGAGAAGGATGGAGAGAGGGCTGAGTCGGCAGAGCACAGCTGTAACTCTTGTGACGTGACACTGGGCTCTGTCCCTGAGCCTTAAATCCATCTGGGAAATGGATCGAAAAGTATATATAATATTTATGATTCACTTCTTCTTCCTGCAGGTTATGATTTATAATTATAATTTAGACATTTTAAATCACAATATTCATAAAAAAACATCGTCACAGTGAAGCCCCACATGCTGTCCCCCTCCTGTGGATACATCATCACGTTAGCACACACTGAAATCAGCTGATGTGTTTATTTTTAAGCTGTTTTATATGAATATTTCCATTTGAATTATACCGTAATGATCCACCGGAGTCATATACTATAATTATATAACAGACACAAGCATAATATGTCGTCTTTAAGCTCAAAACATAACCTGTGATCACTCCAGACCTATGAACTCTCAAACCTCCGCTCTCTTTAACCCCCTCGTCTCTCTTTTAGGACCCGGTGACCGGCCTCCTCCCGGGCAGCCCCGAGCACCCGGACGCCTGGGTCAGAGATAATGTTTACAGTGTGGTTTCCGTGTGGGCGCTGAGCTTGGCCTATCGGAAGAACGCCGACCGAGACGAGGACAAGGCCAAAGCGTACGAGCTCGAACAGGTACGAGGCGGCTAAAAAAAAAAGTCACATTCACAGGACAGAATGAATGATTTTGAGCGAGTATAAGACGCATAATATACACCCATGGACCACGATGAACCTACTGGACACTGAGGGATTACACAGATTTAAGGACACATGGGAATAGTAAAATAAAGTACTACCATTTAAGGTGGAAACTCACATTCTGTCATCTAAAAAAGAATTATTATCATCACGGTATCCGAAACTGTATCGAGTACTGAGTCTGTTCCTTCATATCGAAATTTTTGTATCATGTTTTTTCCTATTTCTTTCTAATTGTCAGTGCTGAGTTTAGAAAAAAGGGATTTGACTATTTGTTTGTTTGCTCGGCTGTAATTTCAAACTATAGTTGTCCTCTGTAGAAGAAATAAATTAAGAACTTCAAATCCCAGATCTACACGCTCAAATAAAGTACGAAGAGACTCAAATAAAAAACAAAAAACTATAGCAGGTACAAAAGACTGAAGCAGGTATGAAAAACTCAAGTAGATGGTCTTTTACAGCAGAACTTCATGTACTGTTGAGGTTTAACTTAGCATTAGCATTAGCATTAGCATTATCTTACAAAATTCAGTGTAATCATCAAATGTCACGCTGTTATTAACCTGCTGGAGGAAAAACCAGGAGGAAAACACACACAGAAAAAACAGAATATATATAATGTTTTAACTGGAACCAGCCTAAATGTATTTAAACATAAAGCTGCTGGAAAAATGTCCAAGATCTAATGCGTGAACTGTGTTTCTGCAGAGCGTGGTCAAACTGATGAGAGGAATCCTGCAGTGCTACATGAGACAGGTACGACTCGTATGGCTGTGTTTAAATAAATGGAAAATACTCAGAGAATCCTATCACGTCAGACTCTTTTCATGCTAAATACACAGACCTCTTTTTTCCTTTATTAAATATACAGAAAGTAGAATTATGACAACAATTATTAAGATGCTGAATTAAAATTCCGTGGCCGTATGATTGTTGGATTTTTTTTTTTTAAACCCCCTCCAGCTCGCTCTCATACAAAAGTAAAGTTTGTACGCTTCTCTTCCCTGAGCTGTGTTCTCAGGAGCTCCTTGAATCCGCCTGTTGTTTCCCAAATGAGAGACACAGTCAGAGGAGCCAACACGCTGCGCCTCCTAGTGGCCAGAGTGAGACATGACCTCTGCAACATGTCAGGGCTGGGCAGTGTCCCACCAGGGAGCACAGAGGGGGTGAGGAAGAGGAAGAGGGAGAGGGTGAGGGAGAGGGAGAGGGTGAGGGAGAGGGTGAGGGAGAGGGAGAGGGAGAGGGTGAGGGTGAGGGAGAGGAAGAGGGTGGTGACGACTGTGACACACTTTAAATGCAAAACATGCCAGTGCCAAATTGCATCTGGTTTCAAGTGTTCTGTAGTGTTGTGTAGTGTTCTGTAGTGTTCTGTAGTGTTGTGTAGTGTTGTGTAGTGTTGTGTAGTGTTCTGTAGTGTTCTGTAGTGTTCTGTAGTGTTGTGTAGTGTTGTGTAGTGTTCTGTAGTGTTCTGTAGTGTTCTGTAGTGTTCTGTAGTGTTCTGTAGTGTTCTGTAGTGTTCTGTAGTGTTGTGTAGTGTTGTGTAGTGTTGTGTAGTGTTCTGTAGTGTTGTGTAGTGTTGTGTAGTGTTGTGTAGTGCTCTGTAGTGTTCTGTATTGTTCTGTAGTGTTGTGTAGTGTTCTGTAGTGTTCTGTAGTGTTCTGTAGTGTTGTGTAGTGTTCTGTAGTGTTCTGTAGTGTTGTGTAGTGTTCTGTAGTGTTCTGTAGTGTTGTGTAGTGTTCTGTAGTGTTCTGTAGTGTTGTGTAGTGTTGTGTAGTGTTGTGTAGTGCTCTGTAGTGTTCTGTGGTGTTCTGTAGTGTTCTGTAGTGTTCTGTAGTGTTGTGTAGTGTTCTGTAGTGTTCTGTAGTGTTGTGTAGTGTTGTGTAGTGTTGTGTAGTGTTGTGTAGTGTTGTGTAGTGTTCTGTAGTGTTGTGTAGTGTTCTGTAGTGTTCTGTAGTGTTGTGTAGTGTTCTGTAGTGTTCTGTAGTGTTGTGTAGTGTTGTGTAGTGTTGTGTAGTGTTGTGTAGTGTTGTGTAGTGTTGTGTAGTGCTCTGTAGTGTTCTGTGGTGTTCTGTAGTGTTCTGTAGTGTTCTGTAGTGTTGTGTAGTGTTGTGTAGTGTTCTGTAGTGTTCTGTAGTGTTGTGTAGTGTTGTGTAGTGTTGTGTAGTGTTCTGTAGTGTTGTGTAGTGTTCTGTAGTGTTCTGTAGTGTTGTGTAGTGTTGTGTAGTGTTGTGTAGTGTTCTGTAGTGTTCTGTAGTGTTCTGTAGTGTTCTGTAGTGTTGTGTAGTGTTGTGTAGTGTTGTGTAGTGTTCTGTAGTGTTCTGTAGTGTTCTGTAGTGTTGTGTAGTGTTGTGTAGTGTTGTGTAGTGTTCTGTAGTGTTCTGTAGTGTTGTGTAGTGTTGTGTAGTGTTGTGTAGTGTTGTGTAGTGTTCTGTAGTGTTCTGTAGTGTTCTGTAGTGTTGTGTAGTGTTGTGTAGTGTTGTGTAGTGTTCTGTAGTGTTCTGTAGTGTTGTGTAGTGTTGTGTAGTGTTCTGTAGTGTTCTGTAGTGTTCTGTAGTGTTGTGTAGTGTTGTGTAGTGTTGTGTAGTGTTGTGTAGTGTTCTGTAGTGTTGTGTAGTGTTCTGTAGTGTTGTGTAGTGTTGTGTAGTGTTGTGTAGTGTTGTGTAGTGTTGTGTAGTGTTCTGTAGTGTTCTGTAGTGTTCTGTAGTGTTCTGTAGTGTTGTGTAGTGTTGTGTAGTGTTGTGTAGTGTTGTGTAGTGTTCTGTAGTGTTCTGTAGTGTTCTGTAGTGTTCTGTAGTGTTGTGTAGTGTTGTGTAGTGTTGTGTAGTGTTGTGTAGTGTTGTGTAGTGTTGTGTAGTGTTGTGTAGTGTTCTGTAGTGTTCTGTAGTGTTGTGTAGTGTTCTGTAGTGTTCTGTAGTGTTGTGTAGTGTTGTGTAGTGTTGTGTAGTGTTGTGTAGTGTTGTGTAGTGTTCTGTAGTGTTCTGTAGTGTTGTGTAGTGTTGTGTAGTGTTGTGTAGTGTTCTGTAGTGTTCTGTAGTGTTGTGTAGTGTTCTGTAGTGTTGTGTAGTGTTGTGTAGTGTTCTGTAGTGTTCTGTAGTGTTGTGTAGTGTTCTGTAGTGTTCTGTAGTGTTGTGTAGTGTTGTGTAGTGTTGTGTAGTGTTGTGTAGTGTTCTGTAGTGTTCTGTAGTGTTGTGTAGTGTTCTGTAGTGTTGTGTAGTGTTGTGTAGTGTTGTGTAGTGTTCTGTAGTGTTGTGTAGTGTTCTGTAGTGTTGTGTAGTGTTGTGTAGTGTTGTGTAGTGTTGTGTAGTGTTGTGTAGTGTTGTGTAGTGTTCTGTAGTGTTCTGTAGTGTTCTGTAGTGTTGTGTAGTGTTCTGTAGTGTTGTGTAGTGTTGTGTAGTGTTGTGTAGTGTTCTGTAGTGTTCTGTGGTGTTGTGTAGTGTTGTGTAGTGTTGTGTAGTGTTCTGTAGTGTTGTGTAGTGTTGTGTAGTGTTCTGTAGTGTTCTGTAGTGTTGTGTAGTGTTCTGTAGTGTTGTGTAGTGTTGTGTAGTGTTGTGTAGTGTTCTGTAGTGTTGTGTAGTGTTGTGTAGTGCTCTGTAGTGTTCTGTATTGTTCTGTAGTGTTGTGTAGTGTTCTGTAGTGTTGTGTAGTGTTGTGTAGTGTTGTGTAGTGCTCTGTAGTGTTCTGTATTGTTCTGTAGTGTTGTGTAGTGCTCTGTAGTGTTCTGTATTGTTCTGTAGTGTTGTGTAGTGCTCTGTAGTGTTCTGTATTGTTCTGTAGTGTTCTGTAGTGTTCTGTAGTGTTGTGTAGTGTTCTGTAGTGTTCTGTAGTGTTGTGTAGTGTTCTGTAGTGTTCTGTAGTGTTGTGTAGTGTTCTGTAGTGTTCTGTAGTGTTGTGTAGTGTTGTGTAGTGTTGTGTAGTGCTCTGTAGTGTTCTGTGGTGTTCTGTAGTGTTCTGTAGTGTTCTGTAGTGTTCTGTAGTGTTGTGTAGTGTTCTGTAGTGTTCTGTAGTGTTCTGTAGTGTTGTGTAGTGTTGTGTAGTGTTGTGTAGTGTTGTGTAGTGTTGTGTAGTGTTCTGTAGTGTTCTGTAGTGTTCTGTAGTGTTGTGTAGTGTTGTGTAGTGTTGTGTAGTGTTCTGTAGTGTTCTGTAGTGTTGTGTAGTGTTCTGTAGTGTTCTGTAGTGTTGTGTAGTGTTGTGTAGTGTTGTGTAGTGTTGTGTAGTGCTCTGTAGTGTTCTGTGGTGTTCTGTAGTGTTCTGTAGTGTTCTGTAGTGTTGTGTAGTGTTGTGTAGTGTTGTGTAGTGTTCTGTAGTGTTCTGTAGTGTTGTGTAGTGTTGTGTAGTGTTGTGTAGTGTTGTGTAGTGCTCTGTAGTGTTCTGTGGTGTTCTGTAGTGTTGTGTAGTGTTGTGTAGTGTTGTGTAGTGTTGTGTAGTGCTCTGTAGTGTTCTGTGGTGTTCTGTAGTGTTCTGTAGTGTTCTGTAGTGTTGTGTAGTGTTGTGTAGTGTTGTGTAGTGTTGTGTAGTGTTCTGTAGTGTTCTGTAGTGTTGTGTAGTGTTGTGTAGTGTTGTGTAGTGTTCTGTAGTGTTCTGTAGTGTTCTGTAGTGTTGTGTAGTGTTGTGTAGTGTTCTGTAGTGTTGTGTAGTGTTGTGTAGTGTTGTGTAGTGTTGTGTAGTGTTGTGTAGTGTTCTGTAGTGTTCTGTAGTGTTCTGTAGTGTTGTGTAGTGTTGTGTAGTGTTGTGTAGTGTTCTGTAGTGTTCTGTAGTGTTGTGTAGTGTTGTGTAGTGTTGTGTAGTGTTCTGTAGTGTTCTGTAGTGTTCTGTAGTGTTGTGTAGTGTTGTGTAGTGTTGTGTAGTGTTCTGTAGTGTTGTGTAGTGTTCTGTAGTGTTGTGTAGTGTTGTGTAGTGTTGTGTAGTGTTCTGTAGTGTTCTGTAGTGTTCTGTAGTGTTCTGTAGTGTTGTGTAGTGTTGTGTAGTGTTGTGTAGTGTTGTGTAGTGTTCTGTAGTGTTCTGTAGTGTTGTGTAGTGTTGTGTAGTGTTGTGTAGTGTTCTGTAGTGTTGTGTAGTGTTCTGTAGTGTTGTGTAGTGTTGTGTAGTGTTGTGTAGTGTTCTGTAGTGTTCTGTAGTGTTCTGTAGTGTTCTGTAGTGTTCTGTAGTGTTGTGTAGTGTTCTGTAGTGTTCTGTAGTGTTGTGTAGTGTTGTGTAGTGTTGTGTAGTGTTCTGTAGTGTTCTGTGGTGTTGTGTAGTGTTGTGTAGTGTTGTGTAGTGTTCTGTAGTGTTGTGTAGTGTTGTGTAGTGTTCTGTAGTGTTCTGTAGTGTTGTGTAGTGTTGTGTAGTGTTGTGTAGTGTTGTGTAGTGTTCTGTAGTGTTCTGTAGTGTTCTGTAGTGTTGTGTAGTGTTGTGTAGTGTTCTGTAGTGTTCTGTAGTGTTGTGTAGTGTTGTGTAGTGTTGTGTAGTGTTCTGTAGTGTTCTGTAGTGTTCTGTAGTGTTGTGTAGTGTTGTGTAGTGTTCTGTGGTGTTCTGTAGTGTTCTGTAGTGCTCTGTAGTGTTCTGTATTGTTCTGTAGTGTTCTGTAGTGTTCTGTAGTGCGTATCCTCCACCTCATTTACATATCCTGAACCTTATTTGCATATTCTGTTTTATATTTCCATCTGCATAAAGTGGAGTTTAAGTTCAGCTGCAGCACCTCAGACTTTCTTCCTGCTAATTATTTGTAGTGCTCATTTGCATATCCTGGACCTCATTTGCATATCCTGGACCTCATTTGCATAATCTGCTGTATTTTTTTCAGTTGGATAAAATAGAGAAACTTAAATACAGCCACAGCTCCTCAGACTCTCCACGATAAATACACACGTTAGCCCTCATTTGCATATCCGGGACCTCATTTGCATATAGGGATGGGACAAAAAAGAATAACATCGTTTATTTGTAGAACATTTTATAATCATGATAATCGCCAACAATGATAATTGCCATTGTGTCACCACGGGGGGACAAAAGAGTCTGTCGTCCCAGGGTTTAGGGGCCCAGAATTGGACTCTTTTCCTATTAATTTGTATTAGAGGGGGGCCCATGTCAGACGTCTCGCCCCTGGGCCCCCAAATTTCAGTTGACGGCCCTGCTCATCCAGAATATTCTAGTTTTTACTGATAACAAAGTACAATACTATAACAGGGAACTCATTCATAAGATTAAAATTATAATTATTCATATCCATAACTGTTTAAACTGTCAGACGCTAATAATTATCATGATAAAATCGTTAATCGCAATTATTTTGGACATGATAACCGTGATTTTCAGTATCGTCCCATGTCTGTTTTTGCGTATTATATTATTAAATTGTGTATTTTTCAGCTGGATAAAGTGGAGAAGTTTAAATACAGCCGCAGCACCTCGGATTCTCTCCACGCCAAGTTCAACACAAAGACGTGCGCTCCCGTGGTCGGCGATGGCGAGTGGGGACACCTGCAGGTCGACGCCACCTCGCTGTTCCTGCTCTTCCTCGCTCAGATGACGGCTTCAGGTGAACGGCAAGAACACGAATAAAAACAGTATTTAAATGATGGGAAATACACTTAAAGAGAGAGGATTAATCGCTAACACACACCTTGTATTGTATTGTTTTCATACGGAAGGTTTGAGTTGATACTTTGCA
Organism: Periophthalmus magnuspinnatus; assembly: GCF_009829125.3. NCBI lineage: Eukaryota > Metazoa > Chordata > Actinopteri > Gobiiformes > Gobiidae > Periophthalmus > Periophthalmus magnuspinnatus. Next base: position 3,053,316 of record NC_047143.1, on the reverse strand, counting down.
GCTGATGCCATCAACTTTCCCTGGGGTGTGATGCTAACTGGAAGCACTACTCCGTCAGAAGCTCTGTTACACAATTTAGACTTAATCTGAGCTTTATTTTAACATAATCTGACCAGAAAGAGCCGATTTTAATTGATTTGTGCTGTTTAAAAAGTCGCTCAGACATAAAATTACAATCACAAGCTAGCTAGCATTAGCCAAACGCTTTTCAGTTAGTCATTTTCATCTTTTTATTAAAAATCAAACTCTCTTAATCATCGCACGCTCCTGAAAATGTTTTGTTTAAATCCATTTTGTATTTTTTCTTGAGTTTTCAGGCTGTCTTAACTTATTTTTACGTGTGCATTGTGCCACCCGGGTAACTACTGAACGCGATTTCGCCCGTAGAGATCCGCGTAAAACACCCCTAGCGCGCGTGACGTCACTGCAAAGTATCGATAGTGCCCGGGAGAGATCGCTAAATTACTCAAACATGCATGATGCCAAACTAAAAACTCTTGAGGCGTGTTTTTGATGAGGGAACAACATTATAACATGGTAGAAAGTCTATAATACTCTATAACAGGGGCGTCACACTCATTTTCACCGAGGGCCACGTCAGCAAAATGGCCGCTATGAAGGGCCATGTTGTAAATATCACTAAATGTAACCGAATGTCAATGTAGACTGTATCGACCGCGCCTCATAACACAAAAAACACACAGGTTTTTCTCCTCAAAGCACAAAGTTGTATTCACCTTCACCTTTCTTCCTTCCACGCCGACAATTTTCCTCTTTATGAACATTTTGTGATGATTATTTACAAATATTTCTCATTTCATTGCTCTCACGTGCTGGGAAAATCTCATTAGTTTGTTGTCAGTGCACACATTAAAACAGTATAGGCTTTTTTTTAAAATGACAGTCATGCCTTTTAATTTAACTTCTCGAGGGCCACATAAAATGACGTGGCGGGCCGCATTTGGCCCCCGGGCCTTAAGTTTGACACATGTGCTCTATAATATCACATTAGATTATCAACATTATTCATGAAGTTACTGTAGTTTAGGTTAAGGTTTGGTGATATTTAAAGGTTAAAGGTCAAAGTTTAATTAATGCTGTGTAATAAACAGCTCAGCACAGTTCATATTCAGACTGTCGTTGTGTTTTTAAGCAAGACACTTCAGCCATCTTGCCTAGTTTGAAAGTGTTGAGCTTGTGTTGGTGGTAGGAGGGGCAGATGGCGCACATTGTCAGCCTCACTTGTGTTAGTTTGCCCCTGGGCAGCTGCGACTAAAGAAGTAGCTTAGTTATTTTGAATCCGTGTTTAATGTCTGTTGTGTAATATTAGACTTAAACCTAATGTAAAGTCCCCCATCCCCAGGTCTGCACATCGTTTACACTCAGGACGAGGTGGACGTGGTTCAGAACCTCATGTTCTACATCGAGGCGGCGTACAAAGTCGCCGTGAGTGTCTCTATTCACGATACTGCACATTGTATTAGTTAAACTGTTCTGTAAATCCATATATTACACTAAATAAATAAATAAATAAACTTTCTCTTTTTGCTCAGGATTATGGGATGTGGGAGAGAGGAGACAAAACCAACCAGGGAATCACAGAGATCAACGCCAGCTCTATCGGGATGGCCAAGGTCAGTACGCACACGCTGTACTTTTACTTCATATACTTCACTTTAGATATACTTTATTTCATATACTTTAACATTATTCATCTCTGCACACACTTCCTGGTCAGTTTAGCGCCGGTGTGTATTGGGTTTCCAGTTTCTATAAAAATGTCGCCCTTTAGACTGACCCGTACGTGACCTTTACATGACCTTTACATGACCTTTAACTTCAGTGGGATTGTCCAGACTGCGCAACCATTTGCTTAAGGCACGTTTTTACTACTTAAAGCAGCTGTAAACAAAAACAAACAAACTTTTTCGTCACTCTGAGCATTATAAATATCGACTGCAATACGTACGTTTCAATACTTTCAGAGACCAGAGCCGTTACCAGCCGTTTTGTCATTACGCTAAAGCTGCGCGGACAATAAACTGCTTTATATTTAGACGCAGACAGAACACAGTTGACTTATTTTGACGTCAAGAGCTGTAACATTCTAAGTAAATCAACCCGGGGGGGCGACAGGACCTTCTCCGCCGCTGCCCCCACCCTCTGGAATTCTCTGCCCAAACACATCCACGCTTTAGATCATCAGTTTCGTTAATTTGTGTTTTGTCTTGAACGGTTTGAAGCGTCTTTGAGCGTCTTGAAAAGCGCCGTACAGGTGGTTATGTACAGTATTATTACTCTCAACCACGAAGGATACAGACCATTTTGACAGCCTTATTTTCTCAAGATCGCAATTTGGTGGTCAGATTAGAGCGTGATGACGTCATACTGCCAGATGGGGGCGCAAGAGCCAGATTCCCCTATTAATCACATTGTACTTTACCATTAACCCTTTAAGGACTGAGCATATTATAGAACATTACAGCTCGCCTAGACTTTTTTTTTTCTTTTTTTTAGCCATAAAAATCACGTCAAATGAAATATCACCATGTACTTTTGCTCTTTTTCACACAACTACCTCTATTTTACAATTCCATCCTTATTTTTCCATTGATGCGTCAAACAAATGTGTGATACCAGTTTAAGTAGAAGAAAAATATAAAAACGAATGTACTTTTGAGTAACTTTTATGCAAGAAAACAATGAAAAAACTATGTGAGCAGCTCAGAAACACTTTAAATTACATATTTGAACAATAATCAACATTTATACAAGAGATTATGCAGATTGTAGTTAGGGTTAGGTTTATACAGCTCTTCTTATTAAAAAAAAGTCAGGCGTTTATGCAGCTAAGACATTGAGTTTGCCATAGGTCATATTTTTTGGAATGTTTGCTAAAGAATATCTGAAGTTCTGCAGCTTCTGAGTTTGTCTTTGGTAAAATAAGTAACATATTTAAAGAGCCACATGCCTCTGCTTTGAGACGCCGTTTGAATTTACATGATAGAACAATCGGTTGCGAAGTTACGGTAACGGAAAGACCGCAACCGCGAGTCTGTCCGCGGCGATAGCATCTGACGCTAACGGGTTAAATATCCAAAAGGTAAATTCACGGATGTTGAATCTAGAGACGAGACCCAGGAACTCACTATATCACTTTAACAATTTAATTTCATCTGACCCCATCTGTGTTGAATGTTATCGGCCTATAGCAGGTAGTGATGTCATCCGAAACGCCGCGATATATAACACAAGGACGGTCTAACATTGTAACGGGATATACCTGTATTTCTCCTGCTCAAATAGTTGTCATAATCTTACATAAGTGATTCTGTCTCCTGCTCCTGAGTCTAGAGAGAGAGCGGAGGGAGAGGATCAAGTTCGCCGTGATCCTCCAGGAATGAGCGGTGGCCCCACACACACACACACACACACACACAACTACAGACGCACACGCTCACACCGGGGAGGCTAAATCGGGAGCGCCGTCACTAAAGGACGAGTGGACATAACAGAAATGGCACAGGAGCTCAAAGATTAAACGCCGTCTAATCGAATTATAAACGCGGGGCTGAATAGATGGCATTTATGTTCTAATGGCGTCGTGATTTCAGATGGAAAGCGGCGGCCCGTGTAATTCTAAGGGAGATTCGCCGTTTTTGGAAAGAAAGCTCCAAACGTACGATCCACAAACGTTGAACCTGATCGTTAGTTGTCGTATTAATCTTACGGCTCGAAGTCTTTTCAACTGACAGCGATGACGTCTTTGGGTTTGAGTAACGGCGACGCTTTCTGCAGCTGTTGTGAAAAAAATGCGTTCACTTTTGTTTATTTAGACTGACAAGACGAGACGTTGAACTTTTTTTTGTCAGTTTTTGTTTTGTTCATGTGGATAGGCCCAGAAATGACAGAAATATTAACCATAAACCAGGTCGACACGTCTGCAATCTGACAGTTAAACAGCAAATTTCACCTGAGAACCATGACCTGTCTCTATAGATTCAAGATTCAAGATTTCTTTATTTGTCTCCCTTAAGAGAAATTTTTCTTGGACCAATGGGCTGCTCACACCACAAAAAACAAACAAAACCATACCCAGGGTGCAGTACATCTCTCTCAACACACACACTCATTTCTACATCATTTATCATTTAACAGTTCCACCGAAATAGGCACAAATGAATGTTTATATCTGTTATATTTCCATCGTGGTGCCCTGTACCTCCTCCCCGAACTCAACAGTTCATACTCAGGGTACAACACATGTGTCGGGTCTGAAAGAATGCTCCTGGTCTGTCTCCTCATGGCCTGTTTGTAAAGTTCTTGAGGGCTCAGAGGGACAGCACAGCCCATCATTTTCCCTGTTGTCCTCACCAGATTTAAAATTTGGGTTTTTGATTTGACCAGCAAGTTTCCAAACCAGCTGGTGATTCCATATCTTAGCACCGACTCCATGGTAGCTCTGTAGAAAATGAGCATGATATTACTACTGACACCAAATAATCTGAGCCTGCGCAGAAAATGGAGGTGCTGGTGTATTCTGCTGCAGACAGTGGTCACCTGTGTGTTCCAGCTCAGATCTCTGTCAATATGGACTCCCAGATACTTAAAGGAGCTCACCTGCTCTATGTTATGGCCATGAATGGTCACTGGGCCATGGTCACCAGCTGCTCTGGGGTCAATCACCATTTCTACTGTTTTATTTGTATTAATCTGCAGTTTGTGTGAGTCACACCAGGCCACAAGCTTCTCTACAGCAACACCATGAAACTTTACATCAGATGTCTTTGTTAACAGGCTGAGTAGGACAGTATCATCAGAAAATTTCAATATATACTGGCATGATTCAGAACTAACACAATCATTGGTATAGAATGTAAACAAAAATGGAGAACTGACTGCGCCCTGAGGTGCCCCAGTGCTGCACATGGTTGTGTTAGACAGAGCTGAGTTGAACTTAACCTGTTGTGGCCTATCTGATAGAAAGGAATAGTACCATCTTATTAGAAATGGGGCGTGTTATAGGCGTGTTACTCAAAGCCCCCTGTGTGTCAGATGCCCTCCCAGTGTCTCCATAGCGTCTTATTCTGTGTAAAAGCTGCTCACCCTGCAGCTTAAACCTCTACAAACATGTCCCTGTGTGTCGGATGCCCTCCCAGTGTCTCCATAGTGTCTTATTCTGTGTGAAAGCTGCTAACCCTGTAGCTTAAACCTCTACAAACATGTCCCTGTGTGTCAGATGCCCTCCCAGTGTCTCCATAGCGTCTCATTCTGTGTAAAAGCTGCTCACCCTGCAGCTTAGACGTCGACAAACATGTTCTGAAATACATGGGGTTCTTCAGATTTCAGTTGTTTTCTTCCGATGTGAACGCTCCTAGTTTGAGTTTGATCTCTTTCTGAATTTTAAAACTTCAATTTGAAATCTAGTTAAAGCGTGTCGTTGTCTTCCAGGCGGCTTTAGAGGCTTTAGACGATTTGAACCTGTTTGGAGCCAAAGGAGGCCCTGGGTCTGTGGTCCACGCTCTGGCTGACGACATCCAGCACTGTCAGGTACAACTCTGTGAAATGGATGTTAAAGGAGACTTATTATTATTGTAAAATTGACTTTTCCACACATTTTAACCGTGCTGTAGCTGTTTCCTTCTCTTTTACCCTCTTGAAGTCGCAATTAGAGTGATTCACGTTTGAGTAATCTTTATTATTCAAGACGTCTCTGCTTTTTCATTAAACGGTGACACACGTGCGATTAAGCAGCGGTGGAACGTAACAAAGTAAAAGGAGTAAAGTAAAAATAATAAAACATGTTGGTATCTGTACTTTACTTAAATAGATTTCAAAGGGGATACATTTTACTTTTACTTCACTACATTTGAGAACAGTATGTGTACTTTCTACTCCACTACATTTTTAACTGGACTGAAAAGTATTATCATTTGAGACCTGCTGAAGTGAAAACAACTAGAAAAAAAGCTAAATTTGATTTTCTATTGAACAAAATTCAGCAAAATAAATACATTTGAAGCTTTATGAGACCTTTTTTTTTTTTTTTTTTTTTTTAATCTAAGTACATTCAGCGAGTACTTTAAAACTTTTACTTAGACTTTTTCATGCGATACTTTCATTTTAGTATTATTTTGGTCCATTTTTGTGTCTGTACTACTTCCACCACTGGGATTAAGCAGCAAAGTATTGTCATTTTGGGCATGAATTATTAAAAAAATCCGCTGTTCTCTTCCGTAGTTTTCCGTAGGTTTGGCCTGGTCTGATGCTGTAAATGTGTGGATGTGTGTATATGTAGTTTAGACACAGCCGTTTAAAGTTCTTGTTTTTTGTAGTACAGGTCACTCATGCACAAAATGCCGGTGGATCCAGTTACAAAACAGGCTGGTGTCATGGAGGCGGATAAACTGTGCCTCACATTTATAGCTCTGCCTGTAAATAAAGGAAACCAGCGCCCTCTTGTGGCCCTCTTCTCTCTTCGTCCATCCTGACCTCTCTCCTTTCCTCTCATAAACTCTGATATAAACGTGTGCATTTTCAGTCCATCCTGACGTCTCTTCTGCCTCGAGCCTCCATCTCTAAAGAGGTGGATGCTGGAGTTTTGGCCATCATCTCGTACCCCGCCTTCGCTGTGGAGGACATCGGCATCGTGAACCTGACGAAGGAGGAGATCATCTCCAAACTACAGGTCAGAGCAGCTTTAATACATGTTTTTATGACTAATGTAGAATGATTTATAAAACCTCATTTAGACATTTCTAAACTACAGCTCATTCAAACACTAAGAACATTTTATTTATTACTTAAACCTCTACAAATATATCCCTGTGTGTCGGATGCCCTCCCTCTGTCTCCATAGCGTCTTATTCTGTGTAAAAGCTGCTCACCCTGTAGCTTAAACCTCTACAAACATGTCCCTGTGTCAGATGCCCTCCCTCTGTCTCCATAGCGTCTTATTCTGTGTAAAAGCTGCTAACCCTGTAGCTTAAACCTCTACAAACATGTCCCTGTGTGTCAGATGCCCTCCCTCTGTCTCCATAGCGTCTTATTCTGTGTAAAAGCTGCTAACCCTGTAGCTTAAACCTCTACAAACATGTCCCTGTGTCAGATGCCCTCCCTCTGTCTCCATAGCGTCTTATTCTGTGTAAAAGCTGCTCACCCTGTAGCATTCAAACACTAAGGACATTTTATTTATTACCATTTTAATATGCGTAATATGTGATTTTTTTTTTTTTGATTTTTTTTTTTGGCCGATGCACATGACTAAAATATACACGAATATACTTTTGATAATAAACTAAAATTATTGAATGAATAGGAAATGTATAAAGCCTTGAGTTGTGTGGAGATACTGTTAATTGACACTTTTAAATACACACATACGCAGCTTTAAAAATGTTACGCGTTGCTGTAGCTTCAGTTTACACCAGACGCATCAGATTTACTCTTGCAGCGCCTCTTTATATTCTCACGTTTATAATGCTTACATATTCATTAAGTTTTAAAACTATACAAAAGCCAAGAGAAGAGAAGAGAATAATTACAGCTCCACGCGACCGACTGGTTAAAATGAAGTGATTCCTGCTCGTACAAACAATACTGCATCACTAACATTGTAACTTCTACATAATGTACTTTGAAATTTAAGTGAAATAAATGTTTGACTTTTATTTTTAGGGTCGATATGGCTGCTGCAGGTTTCTCCGAGATGGACACAAAACTCCCAGAGAGGTAAAAAATGTGACTCTGAGACTAAAAAAAGTATTTCAGTATTTGTTTTTGTCACTATTCAGTCCCAGTCCATTCTGTAAAAGCTTCTGTTACACAAAGTCAGCACTTCTATTCTGAGCTTCAGCGTGTCCCCATCACCTTCACTCAGGGATCCAGAACAATAATAACGAAATAACCCATATACTTTAATAAAAACGCCAACTATCTTCTATCTTCTTTCTTCTTGTGCAGGACCCAAATCGTCTTTACTACGAATCGGCCGAACTGAAGTTATTTGAGAACATCGAGTGCGAGTGGCCGCTGTTTTGGACCTACCTCATTTTGGATGGAATTTTCATCAAGAGCCCGGAACAGGTACCACTAATCAAACTGTTTCGTAACTATGACAACTACAGACAACTGGACATAACACACAGCTGCAAAAAATGACCAATCAGGCTCCTGTCACTTTACTTTTAAGGAGGAACTGTTCATTAAAAACTACAACTCCCAGAAAAGGGACTACAACAAGTACTTCTGTCCTCCGCGACTGCGCTGACACGTTTTTATATCGCACTTTTCCACGTTCAAGTCGCTCAAAGCACATTGCGAACGCCAGTGTACACAGACGACGGCAGCGAAGTGGGTTAAGTGTCTTGCCCAAGGACATAACAGCAGTATTCATTCATTCATTCATTTATTTATTCATCTGTGGGAGCTGGAATCACACCGCCAACCTGTGGGTCAGTGGATCAAACCGCTCAAACAGTGACGCTTAAGTTGAGGGCGGGATTTGAACCAGGAACCTTCAGATCAGTGGACAAACGCCGTACTTTTGTCTAAATGTGTCAAACTCGAGGCCCTCGACGGGGTAAATTAAAAAGTACGATGGTCTTAAAATCGCAATTTGTCAGGAGATACGCAGGTACAGTCATATTTTTACATTTAGGGAAACGTATATGCAATATTTGTAACGTGAATAAGTAATAAATACAGAAACGGTTAATTAAGAAGTTATAGAATTTGTTAGATTTATTTTGAGAGCGGCCATTTTGCTGTTGGTGAAAATGCGTGTGACGTCCCTGGTCTAAATGTTTGCAGGTGCAGGAGTATCAGGAGGCTCTGGAGGGCATCCTGATTAAACAGAAGGACGGGATCAGACTGGTGCCGGAGCTGTACAGCGTGCCCGCGGACAAGGCCAGTCAACACCGCTCGTTAAATACGCACGTTTAAACAGTCAAATAAAGTGTAAACGACAGGTTAGACTACGGATCTCACTACAACGTGTACAGTGTGCTCGCAGATAAGGCCAGGTTAAACCAAACGCAATAACGAAACAGCTTTACTCTACAGACCACATGTCAAACTCAAGGCCCGGGGGCAAAATGCGGCCCACCGTGTCATTTTATGTGGACGGCGACAAGGTAAATTTAAATGTATGGCTGTCTTAAAATGTTACGCAGTTATATATTTTTTATATCTTTGCAAATTTGAGATGAACCATTTTGCTGATGGCCCTCGGTGAAGTTGACTTTGACACAGCTGCTATAGACTATTTACTTACTGTATTTTCCGGACCGTATGTCGCTCCGGAGTATAAGTCGCACCAGCGGGAAACTGCATAATAATGAAAAAAAACAAACATCGCAAGTCGCATTTTTGGGGAAATTTATTTTACAAAATCTGAGACCAAAAATAGCCATTTTATTTTGAAAGGCAAATTACAATAATAACAGTAAAATAGAGAACAACAGGCTGAATATCAGTACATCACGCTAACGTAACACATTTATATTTATTCAGCGACATGAAGCACAGACAGAACTGAACACATGTTGTAAGGAATGTTCGTTTCTGGTGTAAGCGTCAAACGTAAAGTCAGAAGGTTTAATGAGTTCCACACAGGGAAAGTGAACAATGAAGCAACGGACGCTCAGGAAACGATAGAAAGAGAGTCCTGAGACGTGCCTGTTGAGCTTTTATAGTGTCTCCCAGTGTTTATGTTTGTCTTCTTCTGGTCAGAGAGGTGTTACACGTTAAGAAACTTGGGGCAAAGTCGAACACGGTGAGCGTTTTACGACCGTCTCAGAGCGGAGGGTCACACATTCCTGAGATGCGGCTTTAACCGAAATGACCCGGACGTAGCTGTTATCTTTTTGTAATCTCCCACGCTGGTCTCCATGGCGTTCTGGTTCAATATCCACCGGTGGGCACGTGTTTTTTACCTTTGCATTAGTAAATCAAGAAAATACTGTATGTTTGTTTAAAGTGCGAGCAAACTTCTCTCAAACGGGGACAGTTTTTTTTCCCGTTTTGACTTATTACAGTTTTGTTTTTGTGTGTCTGTGTAATCCCGCAGTCGTCCACGTCTGATCCATTGCAGAAACTGGACAACTGGACAAAAATAGTAAAAGTTTAGGTTATTTTCAGTGTATTTAGCTCCTCTTTTCAAATCGTTATAAGGCAGTGTCCACCAGCAATCTGACCAGAACCGAAGACGTAGAGAATTGAGTTTTTCTTTTGCTGTATATTTATTACGTGACTGATTTTTCCTTCTGTTTCTGCAGGTGGAGGAGGAGTACGAGAACCCTCACTCGGTGGAGAGAGTCTCTGTGGGAAAATGCCCTTTAAAGTGGGGCCAGTCTCTGTATGTTTTAGGAAATCTGCTGTCAGAGGTGAGATTTCTGTGGACCGATATTCTCCTTAGCCCTCGCGCTAGTCGAGGTACGATGACGTAATTACATCGTTTTACATTTTGTTCACCGTAAACCGCGAAATTGATCGTGTTTATCGTAGAAATTTCAGCTCAAAACTGCAGAATGAAAGCGGCAAACTCCAAATCAAGCAGCGGATTTTCATTTTTTGTGTTTTTGTTTTGGAAAATGGGCACTGACACGATCGCCTTTAAGCAGGATTTTCCCCAAAAATCAATTCTATACGTGCAGAATTGTTAATAAATATGAGCTGTAATACATAAAACAAACAGTTAATGAGTTATAGATGTTATTTATTTGATCCGCTACAGCTCAAATCTTCAGAAAAGTACAAAAAAATTACAAAAAGTTCCCCACTAGAAGAAAGAAAAAGTACCACGTGATATAAGGCCTAACATTTTTGAACCTTTTTGTGTACGACTTGAACTAATCTCAGTAGGTACAGAGCTGGATTATTGCACATTTCCACATATATTTGATGTTTTCTTTATAATTTATGCAGTCTTGTGTTTTGTCGTAGGGTTTCCTGGCTCCGGGTGAGGTTGACCCTTTAAACCGCCGCTTTTCCACAATCCCCAAACCGGATGTGGTGGTCCAAGGTGAGAAAAGCAACTCTTACTTTATTTAGGAGTAAAAAGTGACATTTTAGTGCAGTTATAATCTTATATTTGTACTAGGGCTGCAAAATACTGTCAAAATTAAATCCAACTCACAATTTGAATGAACACATTTTTTTAAATAACATAATTTCTTCCACAAATAACATAATGTCCCGTCTTATTCTGCGTAAAAACGTCTAACCCTGTAGTTTAAATCCGTACAAACATGATCTGAAATGTGATTCTTGTCTTAGTTTGTCCGTTCAGATTTCAGCCTTTTTGTTAATTCTGCTTGACTTGTTAAAAATGTGAATTAGAATTGCACAATTAGGGAAAAAATATCTATTTGTGTGGGGGTTTTTTTGGACAAATGCTGCGATTATGATTAAATTTGCGATTTATGTTTTAATAAAATCATTGTGTTTACACTTTGTTGCAGCCTTTTGTGATTTGCTAATTGGATCCATTCAAACTCATTTTAATTTGATTGTGGTTATTCTTGCAATCCTAGTGGGAATACTTTTATTAAAACTTAAATCACAAATGTAATCACAATGCGTATCATAAAAATGGCAGTTATTCTTACCCAAATCGTTCAGCCCTGACTTATATTACACAAACTGGACTCTTGTGAGCTTTTATCCATGTTAAAATGATGTTTCCTCCTCAAAAACAGACCTGGAGTTGTGTTTTTGTTTGAGTAACTCTTTATTATTAGTCTGTCTACATCTCCAAAGCTCAAAACGCTCTGTTCCACCTTGTGATGTCATCAAGTGGTAATTTTCAAGTTAACAGCTGCTTTTTACCTTTAGTTCAGTAGTAGATTGGGCAATTCCAGATTCGCTGAAATGATCCAAATGATTCTAGAAATGAAGGTGTGTGGAGTTTAAAAACACAGTGAAGCACTTCCTGTATCACCACACGATGACATCACAAGGGGGAACAGAGTGTTTTCAGTTTGAGAGAAGAACTAAATCTGCAGGGTTTGTGCGTTAAACATGTGAGAATGAAACAAAAAAACACAACTCCAGGTCTGTTTGTGACGAGGAAACCGTATTATAACATCAGAAAATAGTGTAATGTGGTCCGCTTTAACTTCACATAATAAAGAAGCAATATGCAACATCCGTAACCTAGCAACTGGGTAGAAAGAAAAATGTAACCTAGCATTTTTAGGGTATGTCGTTTTGGTGACGTTTGATCGTTTTACTTTCTGGTTGGACATAAGCAGCAGATATGACGTACGTAGAGGGGATTTCATAACGGTTACCTGGCAACCATAATGTAAACAAAGGTCAAAACAGGTGGAGCACTTCCTGTATTACCACACGATGACATCACAAGGGGGAACAGAGTGTTTTCAGTTTGAGAGAAGAACTAAATCTGCCGGGTTTGTGCGTTAAACATGTGAGAATGAAACAAAAAAAACACAACTCCAGGTCTGTTTGCGACGAGGAAATAACGTTAGAGCATAGATCAGAAAACAAAAAACCGTGTCATACAGACGTTTTTAATGCAGTATTTTGATAATCCTGTATTTGTATATTTTCTGTTCTGTGTAGTTTCCATTTTGGCCGAGACGGAGGAGATAAAGGAGCTGCTGATGAAGAACGGCATCGACGTGGAGACGGTGGCCGACATCCACCCGATCCACGTCCAGCCGTCCAGAGTGCTGAGCCACATCTACGCCAGGCTGGGTACTGCGTCAGATACCCTCCCCGTGTGTCAGATGCCCTCCCTGCTTAACTGTTTCTCTGTTTTTTTTTCTTTGTTCCAGGTCGTAACCCTCGCCTGGGTCTGACAGGGCGCCCCTACAGGAGGATCGGGGTACTGAGCACGTCTAAGTTTTACATCATCAGAAACACCATGTTCTCCTTCACTCCTCAGGTACGACACGGAAAGACTTTACTTTTACACAATCTAAAAACAGAAACGGAACTTTACAGACGGTATTTCATCTATAAAGGTTCTTAATGTGAAATGTATTATTTATTAAAACACCTGTAGCCTGCACTCTTACGGTTTTAAATTAGGTACAACGATCAGATCACGACTGAACCCGGTTGAGCCATCGTGTCCGGTGTTTTTGTACTGAGAATAAATCCACGTTAGAATTATTATCAGTCTTGTTTGGTTTGAATGTGTTTACTTCAGATCTGGGGACACAGCAGTGACGGAAGAAGTACTCTGTTTTTTACATGATTGAAGGCAAAAATTACACTTGTAAAAATCGCTTGAAACATGAAAATATCTACTTAAGTAAAACTATTGAAGTACGTCTTTAAAAATGTACTTAAAGAGTAAAAAGTAAAAGTATTTTGCGCAGATTTTGAAGTTTTATAAAGCTTGAAATGTAGGGATTTTGATACACATTTGTTCTGACTTTTGTTCAACAGAAATAATTAAGTGAATCGTTTTTTCTACTTATTTTTATTTGTATATTTTTGTTTGCTCGGGTTATGAACGTCGCAAAAAAAAAAAATTGACTTTTCAGCAATAAAAAATAAAAAACTTTGACTGAAAAGTAAGATACCTGCTCTCACATGTGAAGTAAAAGTATCTATTTTAAAATTTACTTAAGTACAGATACCTAAAAATTTGCACAGTACTTTCTTATTTTTACTTTGTTTTACTGGAATTTAAAATCAAAATCTGACACACACTTCATTTAATTGTACGACGTCATTATTTCCCCGTGCAGTTCATAGATCACCAGCAGTTTTACATCGCCCTGGACAACAAAATGATCGTGGAGATGCTGAGGACGGAGATCGCGTACCTGGCCTCGAGGTGGAGGATGATCGGACGCCCTACGGTGACGTTTCCCATCTCCCAGACCATGCTCAGTGAGGACACGACTATCACATTCACAAATCCGATAACACGTCGCGTTTTTAGATCACTACGTTACCTTTAGTTGGTTTAAAAAGCACAGTATTCACCAAAACAATGTGTTGGTTTAATTAGTTTCAGTTTCATTTGTGACGTTCTGCATCTCTGTCGCTTGATGTTCTGTGATGGGAGGGGCCGAGTGGTGGGAGGGGCCGTACCAGGAAGTAGAACCAGGAAGTAGAACCAGGAAGTAGAACCAGGAAGTAGAGAGCTTCCTGGTTATGTAGGCTTGTGGGCGGAGCCTTAGAACTGTAAGGAGGGTTCAAGTAGTGTTTGGGACATTGGTGACATCTAAAACCTCTTGACGCACGTTTTTGATGAGGGAACGACGTTAAAACACGGTAGAAAGCCCCCAAAAAAATCACTTTAATAACAATATGATGTGATTCTTGCAGCGGAGGACCACACAGACCTGGACCCGGCCGTTTTGGCGACGCTGAAGAAACTACAGGACGGATACTACGGAGGAGCCAGGTCACACTGATGTTTATTTACTTTGTCCAAAAGCGGTTAGCACTCCGTGACAAGTTTGTGGAACCAATCACAAACAAATAACGATAAGGTTCATCATTTGAGGATCATAATTTTGGAGATTTCTTTCTAAAAAAACGGTGAATCTGCCCTAGAGTTACACAGGCCCCGCCCTCCATCTGAGATTATGACGTGACAAATTGTAGAACCTGAACACAACATATTAGTCATCGCAATTTTCGGTACATTTTTTTGTAAACTTGCCTTTTCTGAATGTAAATACTTTGCCGTTTAACACAAATAATCACCTAATTTCTTCCTCCTAAGTCTTCTGCGTCTGCTCCAAACCATCATCTTTGTTGATTTCTCCGTTAAAAAGCGCCAAACTGATCACTGACCATTAAAAATCCAATACGTTTTGATCAATTGCTCATTTCTATCAACAAAAATTACAATTAAAATGTTAAAGAGTCATTTTTTTGAGTCCAGGATCCAGACCGGGCGATTGTCGGAGCTGATGACCACTTCCTGTTTCGCTCACCTCAGCTTCCTGGATGGTAAGGTCCCCGGCAGCATGCCCCGCCCACATGACGACGATGACGGTGGCGAGGGGGAGGAGGGATACGTGCATGAGTTACGCTGTGACGATGGTAAGAAACACAGCCATGGGTTTGGGGGGGCAAAGGTCAAGACAGCCAAACGGACATTTAGACAGTCTGTGATTTGAAGAAAGAGATTAAACTTATTTTTATCATAAATTGAATTGTGGGGGAAAATATCCAGAAGAAGTTTTGGAACAGATAATCCACTTTAAAGGTGCACTATGTAACTTTTGTGGTTGAGGGTCCGTGACCATCTGCTTGTCTATGTATTACAGTATGGGATTAAACGAGACTTGATCCATAATCCAACATTTAGGACTAGAAAATATCAAATTTTCACTGAGAAACAAACAAGAACTTTTTTATTCTATCTGGCAGCCCTTTATTGATTATTTTAATAATAGATGAATACAAGACGGTCCTCCTATTTGTATAAAACTGTAGATGTGTGTCCATTTATGTATGTTTAGGTGCAGGTATTCTGGGTTTTTTTTCTTTTTTTTTTTGCTTCTCATTTATTTAAGTATGTGTATGTATGTGTATGTATGTGTATATATGTGTGTGTGTGTGTGTATATGTATATTAATTTATTTTTTATTTATTTATTTTCTTTACTTTTATTTAATTATCTTGTTCTATTGTTCAAAAACGCAATAAAAATAGTTTAAAAAGAAAAAGGAGACTTAATCTGCTGAGTGAACTTTTAAGAGATTTTAACCATTTTATCGTCGTTTCCCTTCTGTTTTACGTTCTCAAAGTTGTATTTAGAGTGATTTATGTTTGAGTAATGTTTATTCTCTGTATTTAAGACGTCATTGCTCAGATCTAATTCATTATTTTGTTTATTTGATCAGTGATATACGTAGGATTCGCCAGCATTACATCGTCATTTCAGCTGCCCACCACAGTTTTCTTTGCACGTGTTTCTTTTATTAAGTCGTTTTAGATCAATATCGTGATTTAAAATGTCTAAATTACGACATAATATTCCACTGGTGTCATTGATTATAACTGTATAGCAGATCTAACCATCCTGACACATGGTTTTATCGCTGAAATATCTTAAAAAGTGCGCATTCCCCACAGATCTGACTTGGTTTCTATTGAGATTGATAAGTTTAATGCCATACTAATACATAAATACATGCGTACATACTAACTCCAGGCAAATTATCTCCTCTATGACAAGCAAGTTCCAGATTTCCCGCCAGAAACGTTACGTAGTGCACCTTTTAAAATGAGAAAACATATTTACATTTTTATATTTTTAGTTCCTTTCTGTATCTAAACAAAGCTGTTCTGACCGTTTCTCTCTAAATCAACATGGCCGACGACTGCAAAACTGTCTATTTATTCTTTATTAAACGGACGCTTGGCTAATACCAGTGAAATCCATGCTTATTTAATCCCACATCTTTCCTTAAAAACAAGCAAAACTACAATGGAGCGTTGACTTTAATGGGCTTTTTTGCAGTCTGAACTTGAATACTAACAGTTCTGTCGTTCCCCCTGCATCTGCATGAAGGAGTGCTCACAGTTTGGGCTGAAACAAGCTAATCGATTAATCACAACTTATCAATTATTGAGTTATTGAATTAATCGAAGTCTTATACGCACAGAGAGACTGAAATCTGAACTTTAAACTAATCCGAGAATCTCATGCAGTTCAGAGCATGTTTGAGGTCTAAAGTGCACGGTAAGCAGCTTTTACACAGAATAAGACCCCGTGGGAGGGCATCTGACACACAGGGAGGGCATCTGACACACCGGGAGGGCATCTGACACACAACACAATAATGTCTAACCTGTCCTACGCACTAAAGGTACAGTATGTAACTTGGAACCACGGAAATAGAAAGTTAAAACCAAACTTTACATAGATTAAGATTTATTTATGCCACGTGTGTCAAAGTCAAGGCCCCCGGGCAAAATGTGGCCCTCCACGTCATTTTATGTGGCCCACAACAAGATAAATTAACTGTCTTGACTGTCTTAAAATGTGAGTTTATCAGGAGATACAGTTGTACAGACATTTTTTTTTACATCTATGGAAATGTATGTGTGATATTTGTAACATAAATAAGAAATAAATACAGAGACAGTTAATGAACGAGTTAAAAAAGTAGATGCATTTATTTTACACGTGGCCCTTTAAGAGCGACCATTTTGCTGATGTGGCCCTCGGTGAAAATGTGTTTGACGTCCCTGATTTATGCCATACTGTGGATTATTGCAGCCAAAGAAACATTTCCATGGAAACGGGAGGCACAGTATGGACACATGTGTTAATATATTTTTCATTGCAACAAACAAAGTCACTGCATGGAACATTTTCATTTTGGCCGTAACAAAAAAGTTGGTAACAGTTACACTATTTTTTGTTTTTAAAGAGATAAACGTTTTTAGTCTTGCATTTGTGTCGTGTTCCCTGCTTCGTGTTTCAGAGGCCGACGACCTGGCCCAGTATTTAGATCATCTTTTGGCCCACGCGACTCCTAAAAAAACTCAAACCCAAAACCTTGCGGTGGGAGGGCTCAGCCGCTTCAAGGCTGTGGCCACCAAAACCAAAGAGATGGTGTCACTCATGAACAAGGCTCAAGATCTCAACGTGCACAGTGAGTCTAAGTTAGTCCTGGTTTAGTCCTGGTTTAGTCCTGGTTTAGTCCTGGTTTAGTCCTGGTTTAGTCCTGGTTTAGTCCTGGTGTAGTCCTGGTGTAGTCCTGGTTTAGTCCTGGTTTAGTCCTGGTTTGTTACTGGTTTAGTCCTGGTTTAGTCCTGGTTTAGTCCTGGTGTAGTCCTGGTTTGTTACTGGTTTAGTCCTGGTGTAGTCCTGGTTTAGTCCTCGTTTAGTCCTCATTCAGTCCTGGTTTAGTCCTGGTTTAGTCCTCATTTAGTCCTCGTTCAGTCCTCGTTCAGTCCTGGTTTAGTCCTGGTTTAGTCCTCATTTAGTCCTCGTTCAGTCCTGGTGTAGTCCTGGTTTAGTCCTGGTTTAGTCCTGGTTTAGTCCTGGTTTAGTCCTCGTTTAGTCCTCGTTTAGTCCTCGTTCAGTCCTGGTTTAGTCCTGGTTTAGTCCTCATTTAGTCCTCGTTCAGTCCTGGTTTAGTCCTCATTTAGTCCTCGTTCAGTCCTGGTTTAGTCCTGGTTTAGTCCTGGTTTAGTCCTCGTTTAGTCCTCGTTTAGTCCTGGTTTAGTCCTGCTTTAGTCCTGCTTTAGTCCTGGTTTGTTACTGGTTTAGTCCTGGTTTAGTCCTGGTTTATGTTTAAATAACTGGTGTTGTTTTCCTCGTAGACGTGAACATGTACCTCCCAAACAAACTGTTCAGGACGCGGCATCCGTCCCTCAACCTCAGCATCCCAGAATCCCCTGCTCCACACAAGACCGAGGTCCGCCTCAGCCGCTGTGCCTTTGGGCAAAACACTTCATTCACCACACTACAGCCTACTTGAGTAATATTCTACAGAGTGTAACAGGGCTCTTGAGTAAAAGTTTAGTTTCCTCTTCCTCCTGTGAGTGACACGTGACAAAAGATTTATTTTTATGAACTGATTAGAACATTTGTGTTTTTAGCTCCTTCAATATGATTTAACTTGTCTATTTTTGTGTCTATTCTTTAAAAATACCACATTCTGGGCTTTATTTAATGTTTAGTTCTTCAAATTTCAAATCAGATGTTACGTCCCGAGTAAGTTAGTACTTGGACCACTAGTGTGTACTTCTTTAATAGTATGTGCAGTACTAAATGTATGTACGTATTTACCTAATTTACTCTTTGTCCGCAGACTCCGGAGGTGACGGTGACTGCAGAGAGTGGGATTCCACGAGATTCTTCTGGAGCGATCGATTACAACGCCCTGGTCCGACTGCTCAAAGAAACGCCCTGTCTGCAGGACCAAGCAGACATCCTCTACATCCTGTTTAAAGACAAGTGAGGTTTACACGTATGAGGAGAGGAGGAGAGGAGGAGAGGAGGAGGAGGGGAGGAGGAGGAGAGGAGGGGAGGAGGAGGAGAGGAGGAGAGGAGCAGACATCCTCTACATCCTGTTTAAAGACAAGTGAGGTTTACACGTATGAGGAGGGGAGGAGGAGAGGAGGAGGAGGAGAGGGGGAGGAGGAGGAGGAGAGGAGGAGGGGGAGAGGAGAGGAGAGGAGTGGAGGAGCAGACATCCTCTACATCCTGTTTAAAGACAAGTGAGGTTTACACGTATGAGGAGGAGAGGAGAGGAGGAGGAGGAGGGGAGGAGGAGAGGAGAGGAGAGGGGAGGAGAGGAGGGGAGGAGGAGGAGAGGAGCAGTCATCCTCTACATCCTGTTTAAAGACAAGTGAGGTTTACACGTATGAGGAGGAGAGGGGAGGAGGAGAGGAGGAGGAGAGGAGCAGACATCCTCTACATCCTGTTTAAAGACAAGTGAGGTTTACACGTATGAGGAGGAGAGGAGAGGAGGAGGAGGAGGGGAGGAGGAGAGGAGAGGAGAGGAGAGGGGAGGAGAGGAGGGGAGGAGGAGGAGAGGAGCAGACATCCTCTACATCCTGTTTAAAGACAAGTGAGGTTTACACGTATGAGGAGGAGAGGGGAGGAGGAGAGGAGGAGGAGAGGAGCAGACATCCTCTACATCCTGTTTAAAGACAAGTGAGGTTTACACGTATGAGGAGGAGAGGGGAGGAGGAGAGGAGGAGGAGAGGAGCAGACATCCTCTACATCCTGTTTAAAGACAAGTGAGGTTTACACGTATGAGGAGGAGGAGAGGAGGAGGAGAAGATGAGAGGAGCAGACATCCTCTACATCCTGTTTAAAGACAAGTGAGGTTTACACGTATGAGGAGGGGAGGAGGAGAGGAGGAGGAGGAGAGGAGGAGAGGAGCAGAGGAGCAGACATCCTCTACATCCTGTTTAAAGACAAGTGAGGTTTACACGTATGAGGAGGAGAGGAGAGGAGAGGAGGAGAGGAGAGGAGCAGACATCCTCTACATCCTGTTTAAAGACAAGTGAGGTTTACACGTATGAGGAGGAGAGGAGAGGAGGAGGAGAGGAGAAGAGGAGAGGAGGAGGAGGAGGAGAGGAGTGGAGGAGCAGACATCCTCTACATCCTGTTTAAAGACAAGTGAGGTTTACACATGACACGGAGAGGAGGAGAGGAGGAGGAGAGGAGGAGGGGGAGAGGAGTGGAGGAGCAGACATCCTCTACATCCTGTTTAAAGACAAGTGAGAATTGATACGTATGACACAGAGAGGAGGAGAGGAGGGGAGGAGAGGGGAGGAGCAGAAGATGAGAGGAGTGGAGGGGAGGAGCAGAAGATGAGAGGAGTGGAGGGGAGGAGCAGAAGATGAGAGGAGTGGAGGGGAGGAGCAGAAGATGAGAGGAGTGGAGGGGAGGAGCAGAGGTGAAGGTCATATGGAGCAAAGAAGGAATAGAGAACACAGGAGAAGAGAGGGTCAGATGGAGCAGAGGAGGTGTCAGATGGTGCAGAGGAGGTGTCAGATGGTGCAGAGGAGGTGTCAGATGGTGCAGAGGAGGTGTTAGATGGTGCAGAGGAGGTGTCAGATGGTGCAGAGGAAGCGTCGGGCGGTGCAGAGGAGGGTCAGATGGTGCAGAGGAGGTGCCAGATGGTGCAGAGGAGGTGCCAGATGGTGCAGAGGAGGTGCCAGATGGTGCAGAGGAGGTGCCAGATGGTGCAGAGGAGGTGCCAGATGGTGCAGAGGAGGTGCCAGATGGTGCAGAGGAGGTCTCTTTCTCACCTCTCGTCTCTTGTCTCTCAGGGGGATGTCCTGGGACACTGGTCTCCATGGTAAAGGCAGCTCGGTGTAGAGGAGGGTCAGATGGTGTAGAGGAGGTGTTGGGAGGTGCAGAGGAGGTGTTGGGAGGTGCAGAGGAGGTCTCTTTCTCACCTCTCGTCTCTTGTCTCTCAGGGGGATGTCCTGGGACACTGGTCTCCATGGTAAAGGCAGCTCGGTGCAGACTCTTCTGTCTGACCTGTACCAGAGGGTGGGGCAGCTCAAGCACTGGGGCCTGATCCGGATGATCTCAGGAATGCTCAAGAAGAAAGTGGAGGAGCTGGACTCGGTAAGAACAATACAACCTAAGGAATAGACTTTAGACAACAGAATGTGATTTTAAATAAAAGTCACATGGTACTTTGTGTTACATCACACGTGTTCTTATATCTCTATCCTCTCCTGCCTCCTCTCTCCTCCTCCTCTCTCCTCCTCCTCTCTCCTCCTCTCCCCTCCTCTCTCCTCCTCCTCTCTCCCCCTCTCTCCTCTCCTCTCCCCTCCTTCTCTCCTCTCCTCCTCTCTCCTCCTCCTCTCTCCTCCCCTCCTCCTCCCCTCCTCTCCTCTCCCCCTCCTCCTCTCTCCTCCTCTCCTCTCTCCTCTCCCCTCCCCCCTCTCCCCCCTCCTCTCCTCCTCTCCTCCTCCTCCCCTCCTCCTCCTCTCTCCTCCTCCTCCTCTCTCCTCTCCTCCCCTCTCCTCCTCCCCTCTCTCCTCTCCTCCTCCTCTCCCCTCCTCCTCTCCCCTCCCCCCCTCCTCCTCCTCCTCTCCTCCTCCCCCTCTCCCCCCCCTCCTCCTCCTCTCTCCTCTCCTCCCCTCTCCTCCCCCCTCCCCCTCTCCTCCTCCCCCTCCTCTCCTCCTCCTCTCCCCTCCCCTCCTCCTCCCCTCCCCTCTCCTCCCCCCACTTCCTCTCTCCTCTCCTCCCCTCTCCTCTCTCCTCCCCTCTCCCCCCCCTCCTCCTCCCCCTCTCCTCCCCCCCCTCCTCCCCCTCTCCTCCTCCCCCTCTCCTCCTCCCCTCCTCCTCCCCTCCTCCTCCTCCTCTCCTCCTCTCCCCCCTCTCCTCCTCCCCCTCTCCTCCTCCCCTCCTCCTCCCCTCCTCTCCTCCTCTCCTCCTCTCCTCCTCCCCCCTACCACTCCTCCCCTCCTCCTCCCCTCTCCTCCTCCCCTCCTCCTCCCCTCCTCCTCCTCCTCTCCTCCTCTCCTCCTCTCCCCTCTCTCCTCCCCTCCTCCTCCTCTCCCCTCCTCCTCCTCCTCCTCCTCTCCTCCCAGGCGTGCTCAGACCTCCTGGCTCATCAGAAACACTTGACGGTGGGTTTACCTCCAGAGCCTCGGGAGAAAACCATCACGGCTCCGATTCCTCCGGACCTGCTGTCGGAGCTGATCGACCAGGCCAGCGACGGGAACATCAGCGTGGCCATCCTCACACAGGCGCGGGAACAAACGCTCACGGACAAACTATATTTAACACGCTCTCTGTTTATATTTATCTTCAAACATGTTTATTTATTTATTTATCTGTTAAAAGTCTAGAGCAAACAGACGAGTGCAGAGAAACATGGACATCAATACAGGATTTTACCAGTGTCTAAACTTTAAACTGATGATTTTACTCGCCAAAATCAATTAAAATGTTCTGTTTTCATGTGGTACGTGGCTGACCTTTGACCTCTGTCTCGTTCAGGAGATCATGGTGTACTTGGCCATGAGCATTCGGACGCAGCCGGACCTCTTCAGCGAAATGTTCCGGCTCAGAATCGGACTCATCATTCAGGTCATGGCCACGGAGCTCGCGCAGTCGCTCAGCTGCTCGGGTAAAAGGCTTTGGCGGCTCGCTTTTATTCACACGTTTTAAACATTTTCAGCTGATCCCCGGGCGTGTGATGCTAACTGGAGGCTCTGCTCTGTCTGAAGATTTGTTTTAACACGATCGGACCAGAAAGAACTCGAGAAACTACAAAAGGACGAGCTTATTTGTGCAGTTAAACATTTCTGAGCAACCAAGTCCTAAAATCAGAACATCCGTTTCCAAAATGTTTATATTTGTCCGGAATATTTTTTCGTTTTTACCCCTAGGAGCAAAAAACGATTGACAAATATTGGAGTGTGGTCGTTTAATTATTCACCGCTGATGGAGTCTAAGTCGATTAATCCTTTTGTTTCGATGTATATGAGACTACGACAGAAAGAAAAAGCGAGTGTTAGCTGAAGATTTGGTGTTTTTTAGGAAAGAGTCAGATTAAACTCATGATTCACAAGTTTAACCTCCTGAGACCCGGTGTTCTGAGAGTTTAGAATATTTATTTATTTTTATTTATTTAATTTTATTTATTTATTTTTTGTATTATTTTTTTTATTTTATTTTGGGTTTTTTTTATTGTATTTTAATATATATATATTTTTTATTTTATTTATTTTACATTTATTTTTATTTTTTATTTATTTATTTAATGTATTCATTTATTGTATTATTTTTTATTTTATTTTGTTTTTTAAAATTGTATTTTAGTATATATATATTTTTTTTTATTTTATTTTATTTTATTTAAAGGCATACGTCTTCCTGCACCTGTCAGCAGCACAAATGAGACACATTGATCCTAGAGGCACAATTGTTTCTCATTTTGTTTTTTACAATATATGTGTTCAAACACTTAATAGTTTTTGCAAATAAAGTCCTGCAAGAGCTCGGGTCTCAGGAGGTTAAGCTGTTTTTTTTTAATTTATTTTTTATATATAAATACATCGTTTCCTTGTACTTTTTCCTGCATAAATAGCAGTTTTCGCATGAGCTCCCCCTGCTGGTGTAGCCTTGCGAGCGCAGGTTGGGTCAGATACATTTTTAGTTGCCAAGAAATGTCTTTTTTTAACTCAAACTGTAACAGAATCAGTTTTTTCCATTCAGCGTTGGCTCGGGGTGAAGTATCATCAGGTCCGTCACATTTTTAATTAACTTTGTGTGTGTTTTTTAAATTTATTTAGGAGATGAAGCCACAGACAGCCTGATGAACATGAGCCCGTCTGAAGTGAAGAACCTGCTGCACCACATCCTGAGCGGGAAGGAGTTTGGAGTCCAGCGCAGCAGTAAATATTTATTATTATAATTATTCTAACTGTCCCACATCGTTGAATCCCTGTAGTTTACGACTCAGGTGGGATTTTCATCGTTTTTTTTTTGGGATTGGCTCCACAAACCTGCCGTAAATTGCGTTTCCGTCACCTCGTTTTGAAGATTTTCCTTAGTAACAGGAGGTGGAAATGTCAAATAGTATAGTCAAATGACACTAAATCAGATCTTTTTCTCATCGTGTCAAATGTTGTGTTTTTCTCGAGTGCGTGAGATCGAGGCCGGGGTCAGTCCTGCCATTTCCATCCATCAGCTCGGAAACACGGGGGCGACGAAGAGCGAACGCGCCGGAATCAGCAAACTCAAGAGCGACATGAAAATGGTGAGGAAAATGGTTTAGTTTTTATTTTTTACAGAACTGAATTATAATTAAAGTGCATATGACAGGTTTTTTTGACAGGGTTTTTCTAATTCTGACTTGGTTTGGTGGAGAATTGTGCCCGTGGTGAATATTTATCATAGTTTTACATCAGTTAAGTGGAAGTTTGTGGGGAAATGTTGAAGAAAAGTACAAAATACAGACAGTTTACGCACAAGGAAGGCAATTTTCTGACACTTTAAACATTGATTCAACAAAATAAAGTGTTTTTTTGTTGTTGTTTTTTTGTCAAATCATAACTATTGTGTAATTTAGACACATTTTGAGCCTTGTTAGCATTATGGTTGCTAGGTAACGTCTGTGGCCCGTGTCCAAACAGGAAGTAAAATTATAAACTTCACCAAAATAAAAAAAGGCCTCGTTTTACACTATTTTCTGTTCTAATGTCGTTTCCTCGTCACAAACAGACCTGGAGTTGTGTTTTTTTTGTTTCATTCACACATGTTTAACACACAAACCTGCACATTTAGGCTGAAAACACTCTGTTCCACCTCGTGATGTCATCGTGTGGTGATACAGGAAGTGCCCCGCTGTGTTTTTAAACTCCACACGCCTTCATTTCTTGAATCATTCGGATCATTTCAGCTCCTGGAATCGCCAAATCTGTACCGAGTTAAAGGTAAAATGAGCTGTTAACGTGAAAACTACCACTTGATGACATCACAAGGTGGAACGGAGCGTTTTGAGGTTTGGAGATGCGACAGACGAATAATAAAAACTGACTCAAACATGTGCGAATGAAACAAAACACAACTCCAGGTGTGTTTTTGACGAGGTGACAATATTATAACACGACTTAAATCTCACAAGAGTCGATTTCGTGCGATATTGGACCATTTAACGGTTTTAGTAAAATGTGTTTTCTAATCTGTCATATGCACTTTGCCTCTCAAACGCCCGACTGTAGTTTTATTCATTCACTCCATCCAAAGTGTCTTGCTGAAGGACACAGCAGCATTATGCATTTGTACTGAGCTGTGATTGAACCTCTGATCTTTGGGTCGGAGGGCAAACCGTCTGACCCATTTTTTCTAACTTTTAAGCACGGATGTTGTGTTTTTATCGTGAATATAACGGACGTGTTTTTCATTTCCAGCTGGAGCACAGGTTGTCTCTGTCAGATGTGAGTAAAAGTCAAACGTCCTGAAAATCTGGAGCCTTTTGTTTCGACGATAATTACGTCAAAACGATCGTCTTCTCGGGGCTTCGTGGAGGCGGGGCTTAATTTCACTGATTGTAATCCTGTAATAGACCGCTCTTTATCACAGCGGCGTAACTTATAACACGATTATCCAGACGCTCAAAGCCACAGCCGCCCCGACACGCCACATTCATGAAGCGCTTTGCCTGAGGACACAGTGACAGTTTTTTGCGACTGGCGCCCTCTTGTGGCTCAAAAATAGACTAAAATGAAAGCATGTTTTTGTGTTTTTTTTTACATTTTGGTTGAGTTTATTGCACTGGAAAACATAGAAAAACACGCTCCCTCACAAACCTCCTGCGTGTTTCCGTGGAAATTATACATTTGGCTGTAATATTCCACAGTATGGCATTAGGCAAGACAAGGAAAAGTGTATTTGTATAGCACAATTTGTACACAAAGTGATACAAAGTGCTTTAAAAAACGTATCTATCTCTATGGAGGATGTTGGGTTTAACTTTCTATTGAACCGTGCAGTAATGTGCCGCCTCCAGAAAGTTCCATATTGTACCTTTTTTAAAAATCAAGGCGCATTAATGTACTTTTCTGCGCTCAGACTCTCCGCACAGAAACCCCCCGAGTTGGGAATTGAACCAGAAACCTTATGGCTGTGAAGGCGCTGTACAGTTTGAACGCCTGAGATCAGAGCGGTCTGTTCAAAACGGTTTTAAATCATCGTAATAATTCGTTTCTGTGGGTGAAAATTCTCATAACGGCGTCTTTTAAAAGGTTTAACGCAGGTGATGTTTTTCAGGCCGACCGCAGGTTTTCTCTGGCCGACACTTTCAAGGTGAACAAGTCGACGATTCACTTTTATTTTATTATTTATTTATTATTTATTTTCCTCCCTAATTTACATTCGACTACAATTTAATCATAAATGCATGGATTTTGATTATAAAGGGACGGGCTTAAACATTTATAAAGCAAATACAAGAAAGAGATGCCTGTTTTTACAATTAATTCATAAAAATAATAAATGTCCAACTTTAGAAAATCAGTCTGTGTAATTTTAGATGTTTGTTCAGGTCTGACTCTTTTAAATACAGTACGTCTGCTCCATAAACTCCAGGGATGCACCGATCCAATACTGGTATCGGATATCTGCGCCGATACTGGGGAATTTGCAGGATCAGATCAGATATCGGCTTCCAAATATCCTGGTTGGAAATGCAAATCAGTGAAATAAGACTCTTTTTTTTGGTTGTAGTTGGACCAGAAAGTCTCGATTTGAATTGACACAAAGAAGAGCAGCTACACTACACATTTGGAGCAGTTTTGTCTTTATTTTATTTTATTTTTTAAGGAAATAAGTGCTGTTTTCAGTCTCTGCTCTGGTATCGGTTGATGGTTTTATCAGATACTTGAAGCTAAAGCTATAAAACTGGATCAGTGCATCCTTAAAAATAACATTTTCTCTAATTTTGGGGCTTTTTAATGTTTAAAATTTTACGTTCTGCAGATGTTACCATTTTAGATCAAAACTTGTGCTCATGATGACTTTGAGTTCACTTTGTTTTGTGTCCAGGAGCCGAGACTGTCTCTAACTGACTCTGTGCAGGAGGTGAAAGAAAATAAATAATGTTTTTATTTGTGAAATATGAGCCAGTTTTGTGGTGGATTTCTGATCATTTTATTTTGAGAAATGTGAATGTTTTATGTGAGATGCATTTCCATTGTTGTTCCGTTGTTTTGCAGATGAGCCGGAGTGTGTCTTTGACCGAGTCCGTGAAGGTGAAACAAACCCTATTCAGACTCAATGCAGTTTTAGCGCCGAGCTAACAGTGGAGCTAACAGTGGAGCTAACAGTGGAGCTAACAGTGGAGCTAACACGAGACAGCATGCTAATCAGAAGTGTATCTGAGAACTAAGCGTGTTATAAATTTATGATAAACTAAAAATATTTGGTGAGGTAATGAGAGTAACATGAACCACAGGGTTTTAAAAGTGTTTTTCATTTTCTCTTTCAGTCTGACCAGTTTTTTTTCTGGCGTCGTAAGGTTAGATAACACATTAAAAAGTCTTTTGGTATCACTATTTTTACATATTTATCACAGGAACTTCCCTGGCTGTTCAGTAATTCTTTTTACACTAAAATAAATCTTAGAGTTTTTAAAAAAGGGCGTTTTGCTTCAATAATTCGTTGATCTTGGGGTTTAATTGTGCGACTGCTGAGACGACATCTTAAAGACAAAACAAACTGTATCATTTTGATGTAATTTGATGTTGAAAATGTGTTTTATAATAATAACAATTATAATCTGTTTGGTCCTAATTTCACTCGTGTGAATTTGTAGTTTTTAGAATTCACAGTTTTAACCAAAGTCTTTTTCCTGATCTAATCGTGGCATGAAGCTTCTTCAGACGGTGCTTTGGCTGTTGGTCTAATCCACTTATTCTGTTACTCCATTTGTGCCTAAAATATTTGTATTTTGTGTTTTTGTTTTGTTTTTCCATAGAGTTTAATTTCCCAGTCGATGGATTTAGACAACATCGAATCAGGGGTGAATCTCATTTCACTTTGTTCAAATATAAAA
The DNA here is from genome assembly GCF_009829125.3 of Periophthalmus magnuspinnatus. NCBI lineage: Eukaryota > Metazoa > Chordata > Actinopteri > Gobiiformes > Gobiidae > Periophthalmus > Periophthalmus magnuspinnatus. The sequence goes on along the minus strand of NC_047143.1, from coordinate 3,025,324 downwards.
GCATTTTAACTCTTATTTTATGTGAAATGTCCAAAGTTTAACCTGAGCTGGAGACGGGTCAGAGCTCTGTGGTGGAATGTACCGTTTAACTCTCAGATTACAGACGTGTTGACCTGGTTTATGGTTAATGTCTCTGTAATCACTGGATCTATCTGTTTTGTGATTGAACCAAAACACTGAATCCTAATAATTACAAAAAACATGATGTTCCATTTATTTTTTTAAGACTAAATCATCATTACAGTTGTTATAAGTAAAAACTCTATGGATTAGATTCTGTTTAGCTGCATCACGGGACACAGACGGGTCAAGTCTATGGAATTTAAAATCAAAATCTTGCATCCAGTTCCCTTAATATGACAAATTGTGTGGGATTGGCTCCACAAACAAGATTCAACCTTTGTAGATCATCAGATTTCTTTCAAAAACAGTGGATTCCCCATAGAGTTACATAAACCCGCCTCCATCTGACTGTGACTGACACTTCTGGATTATTTTGTTGTGTAAATTGTTTTATTTCGAGTGACTGTGAAGGATGAACAGGGATTTCCAAATGATTAGGTTCATTACTAACTGATTATTCAGTCGGGTCAGAATATAAGGACTTAAATATTATAATCGTGGCCATTTTAGAAGCAAAATGAAGTTATTTTAGGTTAGATAAAGATGTAGTGCTTTTTAAAGTGTCTGTTTATATCACAATAAGTTTACTTTTGCATGAAGAAAGTTTGATTTTATAACACTGGCCACATAAAACAGTGGTGATGGATTAATACCAAAGAAAATCCAGGGTTTCTCTTTTGTTTTGTGTCGATAATTAATTAAATCGTGATGATTCTTCTCACAACGATCGCGCTGACTGAGCCGTGTTGTTGCACAGAGGTACCGGCTGCCCTCCATCGAGTCCCTGGACATCCCCGACTCGTTCCCCCCCGTGAAGGACACTCGGCACGGGCAGTGGCTCAGGAGGAGGAGGCTGGACGGAGCTTTGAACAGAGTCCCGGTCGGATTCTATCAGAAAGTCTGGAGGATCCTGCAGAAGGTAAAACGTTAAAGGGCCTGACGGGTTTCATGTTTTTTTTTTTTCTAATTCTGACTTGGTTTGGTGGGATAGTACCTGTGCTTAATATTTATCAGAGTTTTACATCAGTTAAGTGGCAGAAAAGTTGGGAAAAAGTAGAAAAATACAGGAAGTGGCACTGAATTCTAAAACCGAATCTCTTTACCTCCGTCGTCATCACAGAAAACTGATAATTTATGCACAAGGAAAGCATTTTTTTGACAGATTAAACACTGATTTAAAGCCGACCGATTATTAATCACACTATGGTTGTTTCCTCTCAACATTTACTCACCCAAATTTGCTTTTAGAGTGATTCGTGCATGCTTGAGGAATCTTTAATCTCTTATTTTCAAGACGCCATTTTGCCGATCGACCCCGTTTTCGCGCCCACTTCGTTCTTCGATTACATTTTCTTAATCACGTAACGATCCACTGGTGTCGTAAATCATAACTACAGAGCGACACAAGCACAATATGTCTGACAAAATAAAGGAGTTGTTGTTTATTTTTATTAGTACAATCAAAACTGTTGTGTAATTCAGACACGCTTTGGCCTCGTTAACGTCACGGTTTCTAGATAACAGTTATGGAATTACGTCTAAGTATGTCACATCTGCTGCACAGGAAGTCAAATTATTAAAAAAAAAAAGATAAACCTAGAGGAAACTAGGCAAAAAATGGAGGAAAAATGGCGGAAACTAGGCAAAAAATTGAGGAAAATGGTGGAAACTAGGCAAAAAATGGAGGAAAAATGTCGGAAACTAGGCAAAAAATGGAGGAAAATGGCAGAAACTAGGCAAAAAATTGAGGAAAATGGTGGAAACTAGGCAAAAAATGGAGGAAAAATGGCGGAAACTAGGCAAAAAATGGAGGAAAAATGGCGGAAACTAGGCAAAAAATGGAGGAAAAATGGCGGACACTAGGCAAAAAATGGAGGAAAATGGCGGAAACTAGGCAAAAAATGGAGGAAAAATGGCGGAAACTAGGCAAAAAATGGAGGAAAAATGGCGGAAACTAGGCAAAAAATGGAGGAAAATGGCGGAAACTATGCAAAAAATGGAGGAAAAATGGCGGAAACTAGGCAAAAAATGGAGGAAAATGGCGGAAACTAGGCAAGATTTAAACTCTTAAACACCACATTGTTAACTACGTCGTCTAACTCTAGATAAAACTAGTGTAAACGTTAGAGTCCATGTTAAAGCGAGGGCAGATTCTAAGTAAATGACCGTTCTAATCTTTGTCTTTGTTTGTTTTCAGTGCCACGGTTTGTCCATCGAGGGCTTCGTGCTTCCCTCCTCCACCACCAGAGAGGTCAGTGGGGGCGGGGCCTGTGTAACTCCATGGAACACTCGCCGTTTTTGAAGGAAACATCCAAAAATATGATCCACAAACGTTGAACCTCATCGTTTTTTTGTTTTTGCGATCGGCTCCGCAAACCTGTCAAATTAATCTTCCAGTTTAAAGTCCTTTCATCTGACAACTCTCACGACTTTAGGGTTGAATAACGCCACCGCTTTCTGACGCTACTGTGAAAAAATCATGTCGCTTTTGTTGATTTATACCGACAGAGAACACGTCGAACTTTGCGGGGTTTTTTCACGTGGATCGGCCCAGAAATCACACAGATATTAACCATAAACCTGATCGACGCATCTATAATCTGACACGTTTCGCTCGTGATCCTTCCGATTCCCGCTAACCCCTTGTGTCCTGTCGTGCCGTCCCCGCTGCAGATGACCCCGGGAGAAATCAAGTTCTCGGTCCACGTGGAGACGGTTCTGAACAGGGTCCCTCAGCCCGAGTACAGACAGCTGCTGGTGGAGGCCATCTTGGTGCTGACCATGTTGGCCGACGTCGACATCCACTCCATCGGGTCCATCATCCACGTGGAGAAGATCGTGCACGCGGCCAACGATATGTTTTATAAGGACCAGGTAGGACTGTGTGTCAGATGCCCTCCCTACGCCAGAATCTTAACCTGAAGATAGAGGACGTTTGTTAAGTTTTTTTTAAGTTTAGGCAGTGACGATTGAGCTCAGAGAGAGTCTTTTTAGGTTTAAACCAACTCAAACTGAACTAAATCAAATCTGAAGACCCTCTATAAAAATCCTAATGATGTAATACTTCTCTTCTGTAAGTGTTATATCTGTGTTTGTGTTTTTTACAGGTGGATCTCGGAGCAGAGGAGTCCATCCTGGAGCGAGACCCGTCCACCGGCGTGTGCAGACTCCTCTACGACAGCGCCCCCAGTGGCCGCTTCGGGAGCATGACGTACCTGACTAAAGCCGTGGCTGTTTACGTGCAGGACTTTCTGCCCGGCGGCTCCTGTGCCGTGCAGTAACTCGACAAAGAGTTTCCGTGTATTACAATATTCACTGGAAGTAACGGTTCATTATATTTAAACTAACACGTGTTCTGTGCCTGCGTCTGAACTTAGGGCTGCGCAGTTTGAGTCATTTTAAGTCTGCGATCGCCTTTTAATAGAAGAATATAATCGTACCTGTAGTTTAGACCTCTGCAAACGTGTCAGATGCCCTCCCAGTGTCTCCATAGCGTCTTATTCTGCGTAAAAGCTGCTCACCCTGCAGCTTAAACCTCTACAAACATGTCCCTGTGTGTCGGATGCCCTCCCTCTGTCTCCATAGCGTCTTATTCTGCGTAAAAAGCTGCTAACCCTGTAGCTTAAACCTCTACAAACACGTTCTGAAATACGTGGGATTCATAGTTTAAAGTTCAGATTTCAGTCTTGTCTCAAATATTAACGCTCTTGGAGTTGTTTCCCGTGTCCACTCTGAACAAAATCCTACTTTTTAAACATTTATCTCAAATATAATCACAATATTTCTCCAAAAACTGTGCTGCCCTGTCTGAAATTATGGTACTGGACGTTTCTTTTCTTGTTACCGACGACTATTTCTTTTTAATAATCCACGCTGGTCAAAACAAACGGGACGTCAGGGAGTTTTTCTGAATTAAAGACGCATCATGGAACTTTTTCACGCTAAATAATATAACTGCGTGTCCCTGCTTTGATTATATTAACCGTTTTTATTTTTAGAATGAAAAAAATCTAAGTGCAATTATTGTCTTTGTGCAGTCGAACATTGTCAAGAGATTTGTTAAAAAAATCTAGAGGTTTAAAGACGCACTGTGTAACTTTTTCTAGCGGGAGGGTCTGCCACTTGCTCGTCTCCATGGAGATGTTATCACTTTACCTGGAATGTTCCACAGTACGACACATTCTAACTGATCGAACGAGCGCTGGTTTAATTACAGTCGTTTTAGGAGCTCAAAAGGTAAAGCCACGGTCGCCTCTCCGCAGATCTGACCTGTCACGTGCCCTGGGTGTGACTTTTCTGGCAAGAGAGTACACCCCGCCTGCTTGTTTCCACGGAGATAGATGCGTTTCATGCCATAACGCGGAACATTCTAAGCACAGAAATAACATCCACGCACACAAGCAGGTCGCTGCTAGAAAAGTTACACAGTGGAGCTTTAAAATGTTTCAAAATGCCTTGTTTTCTACTGAGTAATGACGTCATCGCTCAGCAGTAGTGGTGGGAAAAGTACTCGATTTTGTTACTTAAGTAAAAGTACAGATACTTGAGCCAAAAAAATAAAAAATACTCAAGTAGATTTTTTTCATTTGACACTTTTACTTAAGTACGTCTTAAAGTACCTGTTTAAAAACGCACTTAAAGAGTAAAAAGTAAAAGTATTTCACGCAGATTTTGAGTCTTACGAAGCTTCAAATGTCGTGAGATAAAGATTTGTTCAGAAACGATTGATTATATTTGTATATTTTTCTTTGTTCAAATTATACGTGTTAAAAATAAACCCTCAAAAAAATAAATAAATAAAATACTTTTACTTTTCAGTCCAATTCAAACATGCAGTAGAGTAGAAAGTACAGGTTCTGCTCTCAAATGCAGTGAAGTAAAAGTAAAAAGAAGCACACTGTAAAATCTGCTTAAGTAAAGTACAAATACCTCACGTTCTTCCTTCAGGGCAGTACTTTACTACGTGTATTTGGTTACGCTCCACCGCTGCTCCACATCAGAGACGCAAACTGTGAACGAGAAACATTATGCAATAAAACTGTTTACTGTTACTCAAAAAAACAAACAAAGAATAAGTAAGAAATACAGTAGAAAGTCTTTATTTTCAAATGTACTTCTAAATACAAGTTTGATATTTGAGACACATTTTAAATTGTGCTGCAGTTTTACGTTTCAAGATATGACAAACTGGATTTCAGAAAATACTTTACAGTTTTAGTTTTACATTTTCAACAATAAAATCATGTGTAAAGGTGTTTTATTATTATATTTATCGTTAAACCTGCTGTTAACCTGCTGTTTTCTTTACGTCCAAATGCTGTTTGTTCAATAGTTGATATTTAAAGGTCCTATATTACAAAAAAAAAGTACTTTTCTGAGGTTTAAGTCGTGTTATAATGTCGTTACCTCCTCAAAAACAGACCCGGGGTTGTGTTTTTTGTTTCATTCGCGCACGTTTCAAACCTCAAAACGCTCTGTTCCACCTTGTGATGTCATGAAGTGGTCGTTTTCACCAGCTCATATTTACCTTTTGTGCAGCGGAGACGGAAATCATCCAAACGATTTGAGAAATGAAGGTGCGTGGAGTTTAAAAACACACCGGAGCACTTCCTGTATCGCCACACGATGACATCACAAGGTGGAACGGAGCGTTTTCTGTTTGAGAGAAGAACTCCAGGTCTGTTTGTGATGAAAAACATTATAAAATAGATCAGAAAACAGCGTAATGTGGGCCCTTTAATGATAAAAACAAATGTAGTTCATATTAATTGTGTAAATGGGCACTTAACCCTTTAATATAGAGCCTTAATAATTACACTTTAATATGATTTTGGTGCCTTCATTTCAAAGTTTGCACTGGACAGATACTTTTGCAAATACTTGAGACGTTTTATTTAAATGATGACTGCAGATAGAATTATTATTAAACCCACGAAAATCCATCAAAATCTCTGATCTAAGGGTAAAATTACAGTCTGGATGTTCAATTTTCGTCAATTTACTCATAAAATCGTCACTTTTAGACGCTGTAATTTCATTTTTACCTAATTGTGTGATGGTACTGCACTTTTATTACCGTATTTTTCAGAGTATAAGTCGTAGTAAAGTACAAGTCGCTCTGGAGTATAAGTCGCACCAGCCAAAAAATGCATAATAATAAAGGAAAAAAAACACATTTCACGTATAAATCGCACCTGAGTATAAGTCGCACCCTCGGACAAACTATGAAAAAAGTGCAACTTATACTCCTGAAAATACGGTAATAAAGTTTCAGTTTTATTTTGGTTTATAATTTCAAAATTGTGTCTTTAATTTGTGCTAAAGTCTAACAAAAACTGTCAAAATGCTGTACAAGTATGTGTCAAAAAACTGCATGAACAGAAAGAACTTTTGTAATGTTCCAAACCAGGAAGTAACGAGGTGTTTGTGCATGTTTTTGTTTCATTTTAATACTCGAAACGCAAGTGTGTACGACAGGTTTGTTTCTAATCCTGACTTGGTTCGGTGGGATAGTAACTGCGGTGAATATTTATCAAAGTTTTTTCCAGTTTGTTGAAGAAAAGTTGAAAAAGTAAAGTAGCGCTGAGAAAAAAAGCTAAAAAAATGTGCGCTAAAATACGTAAAATCCCATCCAAAACACATTTTTCTGTCAGTTTAAACATTAATATCATGTTATTCTTTTGAAAAATCTTAAATATGTTACTACTTTAAGTACATATCACGTGTTAGAAGTCACAAAAGTACTATGGCCTTTGCTTTGTAGTACTGAAAGCAATGCATTATGGGTTTTTGAGTCCACTGTGTATATAATGTTGGTCTGAATGTGTGTTAGCCTTAGCCACGCACTTAATTTATTCATCTGGGAAAAGAACGCCACAGTGACTGATGTTTCTAATGCAATATCTTACATCGTCTCCACGGAAACGGATGAGTTTAATGCCATATTCTGTGGAGACGAACTCATCATTTCCGTCCGATTGTGGTTTCGTTGGTTCATCCACTCCACGGCAGTTTAACGTTTGAACATAAACACAGTCTGGGCTCGTTTCACTGTCGGCTGATGTTTCTGGATGTGATTGTCATAAAAATAAATAAATAAAAGTCGAATGCTGTAACAATGTGAGGTTTTCTCTTTTTCATTTCGTGTGGGACAGTGGGGAGTGGACAGCAGAGGGCGCCGTTTGAAGGAGCGTTTACTTTTTAATGCCATTTATGGACTTAGATGTGGAAATCAGTTCTAACAGTAGAGGAGCTGGAGGTTTATTAATCTGTTTACTGTTAAAAGTAGGACACGAGAGTTTTACTACAACTTCCAATAATGTCTGAAAAATCCCTCTCTCTTGTTCTACTTAAACTGTGGTTGTACATTTTCATCTTTTCTCTGTAAATCTCATAATGAACCTGGAGCTTTGACTTGCTCCACTCAGCCCTCTGTCCCTTCTCTGTGCTCAGACTGAGTTCATTCCTTCATGGCACTTTCTGCTCATCTTGAACCATTTTGACCTTCATCTGGGCAATAATGTGCAGAACATTCAAAACACTCAGAGTCACAGAGTTCAACAAATCATCAACATCAGAACATGAGGCATTTTCAAAGTGGATCATTTCCATGAACAGTGCACCTGTTTGATCATTTATGTGTCTCTTGTGTGATATAAACACTGGGCATGATGTTTGTTATAATTTGGTGTTTTGGTTTAAGATGATTATCCAATCAGAAAACAGAATGAGCGTCACATGACTCTCTCTTTTGTGTTGCCAGGTTCAAAGCTGAAATCCAGTTGGTTTAAACCTAAAATGCCTCTCTCTGATCTGAATGGTCTGACTCAGTGCTAGTGCAGCCTCTGCAGCTCAGGGAGTGAATCTGGAGGTTCTGAACATGAGGCCTGTCCATAAACTGAGAATGAGACACTTGTGTCTCTGCAGGTCCAGGCTCTGGACACAGGGTCAGGTGTGAGTGTTGAATCTTTATTAAACTGAGGCAGGACACATGAACACTACACAATACACACTACTAGTACACACTACACACTACTACAATACTACAGTACACACTAGACACTACACACTACTACAGTACACACTACACACTACTACAGTACACACTAGACACTACACACTACTACACTACTAAACTACACAATACACACTAGACACTACACAATACACACTACACTACACACTACTACAATACTACAGTACACACTACACACTACTAGTACACACTACACACTACTACAATACTACAGTACACACTACACACTACTAGTACACACTACACACTACTACAATACTACAGTACACACTACACACTACTAGTACACACTACACACTACTACAATACTACAGTACACACTACACACTACTACAGTACACACTACTGCAGTACACACTACTACAGTACACTACACTACTACAATACACACTACAGTACACTCTACACTACACACACTACAGTACACACTACTACAGTACACACTACTACACTACACACACTACAGTACACACTACTACAGTACACACTACTGCAGTACACACTACTACAGTACACACTACACACACTACACACTACTACAGTACACACTACACACTACTACAGTCCTGAATATTTGTTTTGTCCTTTTCACGCACACGTCTTTACGCTGGTCACGTGCTCACTGTGGGTGTGTCCCATGCTCGTGCACGTCAGAGGAGTTAATTGGGGTCACGTGAGCGCGCGGTGTTGGTAGATGCGTGTGCGTGTGAAACGTGTGAGGATGGTGTCCCGTGAAGCTCTCTGACCCTGAACATGCAGCCGCGCGGCTTCATCCTCCTCTTCCTCCTCACGTGCGCCGTGTCCACGCGGGAGTCGAACCGGAGCCGCCGGAGTCCAAGACACGAGCGCGCGCACCACCGGCCTCTCACGCACGAGCAGGAGGCCGATCAGAACCTGCAGTTCATGTTGAGTCTGTACCGCAGCGCCGCGGGGCCCGACGGGAGGCCCAGACAGCACCGCAAGTTCGGCTCCAACACCGTGAGACTCCTGCGTCCCACGGCGTCCTCAGTGCGCCACCTGCCGGCCACGAGAGGTCAGTGTGATACAAGCACGTGCGCGGTCATGTGGGTGCGGGAGGTTTAAGGCTCAAACTCAAACATGTGCAAAGATTATGAGCAAAAGAGCGCAAATGTGTGTGCGGGCCCGGGTCAGTGTGTGCGGGCCCGGGTCAGTGTGTGCAGGCCCGGGTCAGTGCGCGCGGCCCGGGTCAGTGGGACAGGGTCATGTTTTGGTTCATACAGTGTCACTTTTATCTTAATGTTTGATTGATTTGTTTTATTTCGAGTTTGTGCCAAGAAAAAAATGTATAATTTAAACGATATAAACAATATAATTTAACAATATAAAGGAGAGGGAAGAAGAAAAAGTTATACTCCCACCTCTGTTCACTGAAGGTCCCGTCTGTGTCTCAGATCTACAGGTTTTGTTCATGTTTGGTTCACGTCTCTCACTGTAAATATAAATGTTCTGTCGTTTTGTCTTTTTACCGTCTGTCAGTCACAGACTCAGGCCCATGTGGTCACACGGTGTCTGTTTGGTCTAACCTCCGTCTTCACCTCCTCCTCTGTGTCTCAGATCATCACTAACCTCCGTCTTCACCTCCTCTGTGTCTCAGATCATCACTAACCTCCGTCTTCACCTCCTCCTCTGTGTCTCAGATCATCACTAACCTCCGTCTTCACCTCCTCTGTGTCTCAGATCATCACTACTCCTTCACAGTTGAGTATCATCTGGACACTCTTCCCTCGGAGCAGCTGCTCAGAGCCTCGTTCGTCCACCTCCGGTCGTCCTCCTTCGGCCAGGACTCGACCCCCGAAGCCCCTCGCTGCAGGGGGCAGCTCTCCACTCTAGGCCACAGCAGCCTGGTGGTCCTGGAGCCTCACGAACGCTGGACAGAGACGGACATCACTGCCCACGTGCTCCGGGAGCCCACCCCTCACCTCACCCTCACGGCCCAGTACTGGTGCTCAGACCCCGGGCACGAGGAGGCCGAGCTCCCCTGGTGGAGCTGGTTCTCTTTCGGCGAGCGCGGCGCAGAGAACCCCCACGTGGAGGTGCCGTCTCTGCTGCTCTACCTGGAGGAGCAGCGCCAGGTGAAGGAGTGGGTGGGGGAGCTGCTGGGAGGAGAGGGGGGAGAGGGAGGAGAGGACTTTATAAACCAGATCAGACATGGACTCCCCGCCGTGCGCCAGAGGAGGTCCGAAGACAGCGCCCTGACTCTAGACGCTCTCACCAAACGCTCCTCCTCCTCCACCTCGCTCCCCTCCTCTTCCCCCTCTCTCCCCACCTCCTCCTCCTCGCTTCTCTTCGACTCTCCGAACTACAAGCGGAAAACGGGAACGCCCAAAAACCGCTGTAAGCTTCACTCGTTCCGGCTGTCGTTCGAGCAGCTCGGGTGGGGCCACTATTTCATCGCTCCGCCCATGTACAACCCCCGCTTCTGCCGAGGAGACTGCCCCCGCGTGCTGCCCTACGGCTACAACTCCCCGAACCACGCCGTCATCCAGAACACCATCCACGGGTTAGGCCTGGGCGAGGTCCCTTCGCTCTCGTGCGTCCCGTTCAAATACCTCCCCCTCAGCGTCCTGGTGGTGCACAAGAAGAAGGTGGAGTACAGGGAGCTGGAGGACATGGTCGCCGACTCCTGTACGTGTCGATAGCGAAGCAGCACGTAAAAAAAAATGGACGTAAGAGATTTGGAAATGTTAAATCTCTTCAAAAATGGACTAAATACGACAGTTTTTTTCAGGTTTGGTCTGAGGTGATGAAGCAAGTTGTGAGATTTTTGTTTTCAAGTTGGATCTAGGAGACTCTAGCTTGAACGATGCGCAAAAATGCTCGCCGAAAAGCTTGCGTTGGTGTTCGATTCGGTGCAATTTCGACCAAAAAAAAAGCTGTGAGATTGAGGAAAAAGCTGGATTTATGAGACTGAAATTTGCACAAAAACGACGCGTTGGTCTCGGGCGAAGGAGACGTTCGTGTGCGGTTATGAAAGTTGTCAGATTTGTTGGATTTGGAAGACGGTAGCTTAAAAAAAAATGCTCAAAATGCAAGTGGCAAGTTGGTTTGGTAGAAAAATAATGGATTTGTAATGATCTGCACTGTTGTGAAGTTTGCACGGCCCAAACGCCAAGGACGAATGTGAGGAATATGAATCGCACTTTGAAATCCGACGGCGTTCTAGTTATTTATTGACCAAGTTTTGTATAAAATATTGACACCAACTACAGAAAAAAAAGCATTTCACATATTTATAATGTTAAAAGTTTGTCACTTTCTGTGCTCCGGTAAATTTTAAACGGAAAAAAATCCCACGTCATTCATCAAAACGGCTTTACAGAGGACACAGGAGGCGTTTTTATTCAAGGTGTTGTGGACGATTGTTCGATTGTTGCTGCTTCGTCGTAAACTGTGGAGTGTGATATTTATAGAAAAAATGGGGGGAAAAAATGGAAATGTTGACAAAAAAAAAACCACTGATTGTGAACCAAAGCGTTTGGTGTGAAAAGTGATGCAGTTTTATAGAAAAAATAAACAATAAAAGTAATGCATTTTCTCAAACTGACTCGTGTTTAGTGCTTTTTTTTCGTTTCGTTTTTTAAAGCTGGAGCTGAGTTTGAGTTTGTGTTTGAGTTTGTTAAAGTTTGATCGGATGGTGCAGATTGGCAGCCTCACTCCTGTCGGTTTGTCCCAGGGCAGCTGTGGCTACAATAATAACGTACCTTAACTTAAGCGACTTTGAGTGTCAGGAAAAGTGCTATATGGGACTAAAGCAGCATTATTATTATTATTATTATTATTATTATTTTATTATTATTATTTTATTATTATTATTACTCCTACTTGAGGTTTACATTGTACAGTGTAAAAGTACTCCAGTAATATATTGTACAGTGTAAAAGTACTTCAGTAATACATTGTACAGTGTAAAAGTACTCCAGTAATATATTGTACAGTGTAAAAGTACTCCAGTAATATATTGCGCAGTGTAAAAGTACTCCAGTAATATATTGCGCAGTGTAAAAGTACTCCAGTAGTATATTGTACAGTGTAAAAGTACTTCAGTAATACATTGTACAGTGTAAAAGTACTCCAGTAATATATTGCGCAGTGTAAAAGTACTCCAGTAATATATTGTACAGTGTAAAAGTACTCCAGTAGTATATTGTACAGTGTAAAAGTACTCCAGTAGTATATTGTACAGTGTAAAAGTACTCCAGTAATATATTGTACAGTGTAAAAGTACTCCAGTAGTATATTGTACAGTGTAAAAGTACTCCAGTAATATATTGTACAGTGTAAAAGTACTCCAGTAGTATATTGTACAGTGTAAAAGTACTCCAGTAGTATATTGTACAGTGTAAAAGTACTCCAGTAATATATTGTACAGTGTAAAAGTACTCCAGTAATATATTGTACAGTGTAAAAGTACTCCAGTAATATATTGTACAGTGTAAAAGTACTCCAGTAGTATATTGTACAGTGTAAAAGTACTCCAGTAGTATATTGTACAGTGTAAAAGTACTCCAGTAATATATTGTACAGTGTAAAAGTACTCCAGTAATATATTGTACAGTGTAAAAGTACTCCAGTAATATATTGTACAGTGTAAAAGTACTCCAGTAGTATATTGTACAGTGTAAAAGTACTCCAGTAGTATATTGTACAGTGTAAAAGTACTCCAGTAATATATTGTACAGTGTAAAAGTACTCCAGTAATATATTGTACAGTGTAAAAGTACTCCAGTAATATATTGTACAGTGTAAAAGTACTCCAGTAGTATATTGTACAGTGTAAAAGTACTCCAGTAGTATATTGTACAGTGTAAAAGTACTTTTACTTGAGCAAAAGTTGTGCCTCAGTCTAAAGTGACTTGAGGCTGCAGCTTTGGGACATTTCTGCTGAGTTTAGGACAAAAAAAATATATATATACAACGTTTTTTCTGGGTGGGTTGAACAATTTACATTTACTTGACTAAGCTCCAAAAGGATTGTACTTTTCAGAGTATTTCTAACCGCGTACTTTTACTTCTTGAGTGTTATTGGAGTAACAGTACTACTCTTACTCGAGTAAAACTTGTGGTTCCTTTTCTACAAATGACAAAATCTTTATGTAACGATATGAAAAGGTCTGAACGTTTGTTTCTCGCGGGTTTGATTTACTTTGGCTCGTTTTTGTTTCTATCCTTTGAAAATACCAGATTCTGTGCATTATTTTATGTTTTGTCACTTTACTCACTTACAAATCTCATACTTAAATCTTTAGTAAGACACGGTTTAAATAAATGAACATGGACGGTTTAAACTTGACTCGTTCTTCGGTTTCAGGCTGGAGGATCCTTTCCTGATTGGCCGATTGCTCCTCCGTTGCTATAGCGATAATAATCTCAAATCTAAATATACATTTGAATGGGGAAAGGTCTTCACAAATCACCTGCTTCAAATCAGGAAGGAGCCATTTTCCTGAAAACTCCAGTCACATCTTGTGTCGCTGTGGGAAACTGCAGTACCTTTTGTGTCCAGACGATGGTGGTGTTTCCCTGTATTCAAATCAGAGCTGCAGCAAAAATAGAAGAAGGTGAAGAAACATGTTCATCATTCTTCACATTATTATAATTAAATAGCAAATAAAGGGACAAGCTAAGTGTACAAGTAGAAATATTCAGTATTTTACATCTAAAAATATAGTCGAGGTAAAAGAAACATTTACACATCTCAAATTGTCAACATAAAGATTTTGTGACTCAGACTAGAGTAACCACAACTTTTACTTAAGTAAGAGTACTGCTGCACTGTACTGTATATTATTGGCAGAGGTTTTATGTTTTAGAAGTACTGTGTGTTTGTACTTTTCTTCTGAACTTTGTGCCACTTCACTGATGTAAAACACATTTATCACAGGTTCTGCTCACATGGTCTCGTCCTGTTCATGGTCTCATCTCTGTGTCTGGACAAAGTTGCAGGTCAAAACTTTTATGGTTCAAAAGTGAAAAAGTGAAAACAGAGGATTGATTTATTAAGGTCACCTGAAAATGCAACGTGTTAAAGTTCCACAAACAAACAGAATGTTCGGTGATAAAATGAGTTGAGTCAACACAGAGAGCAAATGTCTAACCAGAGTTTAACCAGTGTGTGCTCAGGGACAGGACAGGGCTGCACCCGTCTGCGCCGTCTGCACCCGTCTGCTCTGCACCCGCCTGCACCGTCTGCGCTGTGCCCGTCTGCATCCGTCTGCGCCTGTCTGCTCTACACCTGTCTGCTCTGCACCCGTCTGCTCTGCACCCGTCTGCACTGTGCCCGTCTGCGCCCGTCTGCTCTGCACCTGTCTGCTCTGCACCTGTCTGCTCTGCACCTGTCTGCTCTGCACCTGTCTGCCCTGCACCTGTCTGCCCTGCTCCTGTCTGAGGAGCCATGAAGCCCCTTCACTGTGGAACTTTTCTACTGGAGGGTGTGGTACTGTCTTGTTGCCATGGAGATGTCGTTGCTCTTGTTGTGTCACATTTTCATCGTCACTTTCAGCGAGAGCCGTTCCAGATCAGTTCCAGGTTAGTGAGTGTTCCACAGTGTGGCATTAAACATGTCCATTATGCGTTTACACTTGTCTCCAAGGTGATAGATAACGTCAATGCTGTACTGTGGAACATGTCAGACCAAACAACAACATGGAGACAAACATGACCCACCAGCAGAAAAGTTCCACAGTGTCGCGGTGGAGTCGTGTTTTATTTATATAAAGCCTCAGTACGGTTTGTGTGTGAGGCTCATGTTTAATTCACATTTCCTGGCAGCTCCAGGTCGTCTGCAGGATTCCCGCTCGTCTCGCTCACTGGGAATGTTTAATATGGACCAGGACTAAACCAGGTCTGAACCAGGACTAAACCAGGACTAAACCAGGTCTGAACCAGGACTAAACCAGGACTAAACCAGGACTAAACCAGGTCTGAACCAGGACTGGACCAGGACTAAACCAGGTCTGAACCAGGACTAAACCAGGATTAAACCAGGACTAAACCAGGACTAAACCAGGACTAAACCAGGACTGGACCAGGACTGGACCAGGACTAAACCAGGACTAAACCAGGACTAAACCAGGACTAAACCAGGTCTGAACCAGGACTAAACCAGGACTAAACCAGGACTAAACCAGGACTGAACCAGGACTAAACCAGGACTAAACCAGGACTAAACCAGGTCTGAACCAGGACTAAACCAGGACTAAACCAGGACTAAACCAGGACTAAACCAGGACTGAACCAGGACTGAACCAGGTCTGAACCCAAACATTACATAACGCTGCTTTGTTCGTGTGTTTTGGGTCGTGTTCTGTCAGAACAGACGAGTCACAGATTCAGATCAAATTTTTCTTTTACTAATAATAAAACTGTGGGTTTATTCTGATCGTCCAATCAGAGAGCAGAATGATCAGAGCAGAATGAGCTGCTCACTGATTGGACAGAAACAGGAGCTCATGGTACAGACGGATTATGTCACTGCCATTAATGATTTTAAGGTTTCAACATTTAGTTTTGTTTTTGTTTTGTTTTTTATCATTTTGAAGCATTTTTATTATAAACTGTTTACTTTATATTTAAATTTTTGCATGTCTCAAAACAATATTCACAATGTTTCTTTTATTTTTGGATAATGTGCTCACTCTGTGTGTTCAGCTCTGGAGCAGAAAATACTGTCCCCACAGTCTGAGGTCAGACCAGGACTGGACCAGGACTGGACCAGGACTGGACCGGGACTGGACCAGGACTGGACCAGAACTGGACCAGAACTGGACCGCGACAGGACCAGGACTGAACATGGACTGAACCTGGACTGGACTAAGATTGAACCAAGACTAAACCAGAACTGGAACAAGACTAAACAAGGATTAAACCGGAACTGAACCAGGACTGAACCAGGACTGAACCAAGATTAAACCAAGACTAAACCAAGACTATACCGGGGCTAAACGTGCACTTGGATCAGGTCTTGCAGAGATCTCAGCTCCTGCTCTGGTCACACAGGGCCTGGACTATATTTATATTTATATTTATATTTATATTTATATTTATATTTATATTTATATTTACTGTTCTCATCCAACGCTTTTTCACTTTGTCCTGGTCTGTGCCTCTGCTCTGACCATGGCACTAAGCCCCTCCCCCGTCGGTCCATATGACTCAGGACCATGGCACTAAGCCCCTCCCCCCGTCGGTCCATATGACTCTAAGCCCCTCCCCCGTCGGTCCATATGACTCAGGACCATGGCACTAAGCCCCTCCCCCCGTCGGTCCATATGACTCTAAGCCCCTCCCCCGTCGGTCCATATGACTCTAAGCCCCTCCCCCGTCGGTCCATATGACTCATGTTTTACCCTCCGTTCTCGCTCGTGTTTATGCACTTTACAGGAAACACCCCCCGTCGTTTGAATCTGTATGTTTTTCTCGCTGAGTCACGGTTTAGTCCTGAAAAAAAGTCTTAAATCTTCACAGCTCTTGACCTTGACGTGTTTTGTAACGGGACACATGTGTTGACCATGTGTCCGGGGACCTTTGGCGTTTTTCCTTTGACCCACTAACCCACATGGCCACATCCAAACATGCACATATCACTAAACCGGGATTATATAAAAAAACGGCGAGCTGGACTTTGTGCGGAGGCAGCTCAGTTCACTTGGATCAGGACAGAGACGTTTGGCCCCGATCCTCGATAAAATCAAACCATCTGCTGATAAATGTTTCCTTTTTTAGGCCTTTTTCCAAAAAACAACAACAAAAAAACATCCATACGTCCAACTATGACAAAGTTAAGACCAGGACAAGGTTTAGGGCTGAATTAGGACTGAGCCAGGATTAAACAGGATTAAGACAGGACTAAACAAGGACTAAACCAGGATTAAACCAGGACTAAACCAGGACTGAACCAGGACTGAACCAGGATTAAACAGGATTAAACCAGGATTAAACCAGGATTAAACCAGGATTAAACCAGGATTAAAATCAGGACTAAACCAGGACTGAACCAAGACTGAACCAGGATTAAACAGGATTAAACCAGGACTAAAATTGGGACTAAACAAGAACTAAGCCATTACTAAACCAGGACTAAACTAGGATTAAACCAGGATTAAACAGGATTAAACCAGGACTAAACCAGGACAGAACCAGGATTAAACCAGGACTAAAACCAAGACTAAATCGGGACTAAACCAGGACTAAACCAAGACTGAACAAGGACTAAAACAGGACTAAACCAGCATTAAATCAGGAATAAACTAATAATTTAAAGGTGCACTATGTACTTTTTCTGGTGGAGGGGTTGCCACATGCTGGTCGCCATGGAGAATATGCTGTGGAATGTTCCACAGAATGGCATTAAAACACCATTTCAAATATGTTTTTGAGCAATAAAAAAATATAAATGAAAAATAGGTAATTTTAATGCCATACTGTGGAACATTTGGCACCATTGTACTGTTTAAATCCTGAATAACACATGTAGTTTGTCTTGGTAAATGCTCTGTACTAATTAATCTGGACTGTTTAGCATTTGTGACCTGACACAGTGAAGTGCTGTGTGTGCTGGTCCCACACGTGCAGACTCGTTATGTGAAACAGAGTGTGCTCCTGGGGTCAAAGGTCAAAGGTCAAAGGCCGCGTGCAGGAGACACTTATCTGCATAAGGTCATTCACTGCAGCTTTATTTGGACTTAAACAAACACATGAGCTCAGGAGGTGAACGCGTGGTCCACGATCACCAGGACTGAACCAGGACTGAACCAGGACTGAACCAGGACTGAACCAAGACTAAACCAGGACTGAACCATCACTATGGTCAAACCAAAGCAGGATAAACGAGGACATATTATGATTTTTATTGTATTTCAGAATAACTTTCTGTGGTGGGGAGTTCGTGTCCCCAAATGGATCTGTGCTGCCTGGGACATTAGGCCCTGGTGTCCTGTGCCAAACAGGTTCTGGGTGATGGGTGAGATTAAGAAGAGTTTGTAGTCCCACCTGTGATGTGTCCATCAGGGCACGTGGCACCAGGACACACTCTGCCATGGGTCAAGGGTCAACATTGTTAACGTGTCATTTGACCTTTAGTCTTGAACACTCGGGTGTAAAGGGGTGTCGGGTTCTAAACTGATCACCACCTAGAGGACCCCAGTGAGGGCCTGTTGGCTCACACACTCTCAGCTCACACCTCCAGAGCTTCTCTCTGGGGAGACTGAGGACATTGACTCAGAGTGGACCGTGTTCTCCACCTCTATTGTCGATGCGGACGCTCGTGGCTGTGGTCGTAAGATCTGTGCTGCTTGTCAAAGTGGCAATCTCCAAACCCGGTGGTGGACACTGGAAGTAAGGAACGCCGTCAGGCTGGAGAATTCTTTGAGACTTGTGAGACTCTTGAGGCAGCTGAGAGGCACCAGCGGGCCAAGCGTGCTGTGGCTCGTGCGGTAGCAGAGGCAAAAACTCGGGGCCGGGAGGAGTTTGGGGAGGCCACCAACACTGCGTACAGAGCAGGCGGAGAGCTGCTGACCTTCATTGGGGATGTTGTCGGACGATAGAATCCTGAATAGCTGGTTGGGCTCCTCGGTGGCAAAGCTCTAGGGGTGAATGAGATCTGTCCTGAGAATCTTTAGTCTCTGGATGTTGTGTCTTGTAAAATTGTGTGGCCGTCGGGAACAGTGCCTCTGGACTGGCAGACCGGGGTGTGGTCTGTTTAAGAAGGTGGAGAGGGTGTGTTCTGACTACAGGGGAATCACACTCCTCAGCCTCCCCAGGTCTATCATCAGGGAGGTTGAACCTCGGATTCAGGAGGAGCAGTGTTGTTTTGGTCCCGGCCATGGAACCCTGAACCAGCTTTATACTTTCCATTGGGTTCCCCACTTTTTATGGGAGTTTGCCCAATCAGTCCAGATTTTATGAAAGCCTGCTGTATCAAATATGATACAAATAAAAAGCATATGTTAATTTTGTAGGTTTTTCTTTTACATTTTGTTAAAGGGCCTTATAGAGACCTCAGATTCAAAAAACGTGAGTTTTCTGACCGATATTATTGACCCAGTTATGATTATATTTCATGGGTCAGACCCTATAAGGTCAGACCCATGAAATATAATCATAACCACCAGCAAAGTGTTTATGGTTTTGTAATAATATCACAAAAATAATAACTATAAACGTAATGCATTTCTCAGGCACACACACACACACCCCCCCCCCCCCCCCCACACACACACACACACAGACACACACACACCACATTCATACGAGACAATGAACTCCGACCTTCAGGTTTCTGGAGCACAACTCAAACCACAGCCACTGTCTGAGGCTCCGCCCCTTTACAGAGACATTTCAACCAAAACAAGCAGCAGATTTTCATATATATTGTTGAAAAATGGGCTCCCCAACAATTCTGAACATTTATGTGTGACCCACAGTCTGTTTTGGAATAATCACAGCGAGTGATGAGGGGAGTCGGTGCAAACAGACATTTCCTAAGCTGCAGGAAACAGGATACAACTTATTACATGGTGAAAAATGAAGAGAAGTTTGCATAAAATCTGAGGACGTCTTTGTGGTTGAATAATGGCGCCAGTCTGAAGTGAACGGCTTTTTCATAGAGCTCTGATCCGTCTCCAGCTTCAGTTTAAACTATAAAATGAGACGTTACATGAACCCTCTTCACCCCACCTCTTCATCTGTGACTCCTCTTCACCCCACCTCTTCATCTGTGACTCCTCTTCCTCCTGTGTCTGGGGGCCAGCCCTTTAAAAGACCTGCTCCTCCTCCAAAGCAGCCAGTCTGTTCAGTCAGACCAGAGACCGAGATCCAGACCAGAGACCGAGATCCAGACCAGAGACCGAGATCCAGACCAGAGACCGAGATCCAGACCAGAGACCGAGATCCAGACCAAAACCAGAGATAAGGAAGAGTCTGGACCTCAAGACTCAAGATCAGGGATATTCCAAGACCAAAGACCAAAGAAAATCCGGACTAAGATTGGAGATCTAAGACTGGTTCATGATCTGGGCAGGTCTAAAGAAGAACTTCTAAATTAAAATAAGTTCAGATCCTTCTGGAGTGAATCTAAAATGGACCAGATGTTGTGGAGCGTGAGGAAAGCTGCTGCTCTGGGGCTCGTCTGGATTCTGCTCATTCAACAGGTGAGATTTAAAAATATGATTTGAGTTTGGAGTTAATTTCACTTTACAGACGTATGAATAATGTGAAACTGTGAGTGACATTTGTGTTTGATTCACTTAAAAAAGAGCTTAATGAAAAACACAACTAAACCAGGGCTAAAACTGGACTAAAACTGGACTAAAACTGGACTAAACCAGGGCTAAAACTGGACTAAAACTGGACTAAACCAGGACTAAACCAGGACTAAACCAGGACTAAACCAGGGCTAAAACTGGACTAAAACTGGACTAAACCAGGACTAAACCAGGACTAAACCAGGACTAAACCAGGGCTAAAACTGGACTAAAACTGGACTAAACCAGGACTAAACCAGGACTAAAACTGGACTAAAACTGGACTAAACCAGGACTAAACCAGGACTAAACCAGGACTAAACCAGGGCTAAAACTGGACTAAAACTGGACTAAACCAGGACTAAACCAGGACTAAAACTGGACTAAAACTGGACTAAACCAGGACTAAACCAGGACTAAACCAGGACTAAAACTGGACTAAAACTGGACTAAACCAGGACTAAACCAGGACTAAAACTGGACTAAAACTGGACTAAACCAGGACTAAACCAGGACTAAACCAGGACTAAACCAGGACTAAAACTGGACTAAAACTGGACTAAACCAGGACTAAACCAGGACTAAAACTGGACTAAAACTGGACTAAACCAGGACTAAACCAGGACTAAACCAGGACTAAAACTGGACTAAAACTGGACTAAAACTGGACTAAACCAGGACTAAAACTGGACTAAACCAGGACTAAACCAGGACTAAAACTGGACTAAAACTGGACTAAAACTGGACTAAACCAGGACTAAACCAGGACTAAACCAGGACTAAACCAGGACTAAAACTGGACTAAACCAGGACTAAACCAGGACTAAACCAGGACTAAACCAGGGCTAAAACTGGACTAAACCAGGGCTAAAACTGGACTAAACCTAGACTTAACCTGCACTAAACCAGGGCTAAAGCAGGACTAAACCAGGACTAAACCAGGACTAAAACTGGACTAAAACTGGACTAAACCAGGACTAAACTAGGACTAAACCAGGACTAAACCTGGACTAAACCTGGACAAAAACTGGACTAAACCTGGACTAAACCAGGACTAAACCTGGACTAAACGTAGACTGAACCAGGACTAAAACCGGACTAAATCTGGACTTAACCTGGGCTAAATCTGGACTAAACGTAGACTGAACCAGGACTAAAACCGGACTAAATCTGGACTTAACCAGGACTAAAACCGGACTAAACCAGGACTAAACCAGGACTAAACCAGGATTAAACGTAGACTGAACCAGGACTAAAACCGGACTAAATCTGGACTTAACCTGGGCTAAACCTGGACTACTGAGTCATAGAAACTAACCCAGGACTAAACCGGGACTAAACTAGGACTTTACTGGGGATGCACTGGAGCTAAACCAGGATTCTGGGATCTCATGAATCTATTTCAATTAAATACGTTTTGCCAGAACAAGGAAAAAATAATATAATGCTCGCAACATTTTAGTCTTATTCTTGTTCAGAGGTTCAATTCCTCCTCCCATCCCTGCCACTGTGTCCTTGGGCACGACACTTAACCCACTTTGTAGAACGTTTACTCTCAGATTCTGGGGAGATTATGCTTTTTTTTTTCATTTCTATTAGTGACTAGACCCAAGAACTCAGTGTAGCACAACACACACCTGATTATTTGATCTGCCTGTGTCTGTGTTTGTATCATTGACCTGTAGAACGTTTATGATCCTCTCAAACATTCATCATTTACAATCGCCCGTTCTTCAGATCAGTGCTGGTCCAGTGGGAGGCTCTGAGTCCTTGGTCCCATCTCAGACCCAGACTCTGAAGACCCTCCGGAGGTCAGCGCGGATGACCCCTCTGTGGAGGATTATGAACAGCAAACCGTTCGGAGCGTACTGCCAAAACAACTACGAGTGCTCCACTGGCCTCTGCAGGTACTTCACCCCAGCGCTTTATCAGATCTGTTCTTTAAAGAGGAGGTATTGTGCAAAATGGACTTTACGGAGCGTTCTGCTATGGTAAAACGCCGCGCAAGACGTTTTAGATGTCATTCCAGTTATTCCTCACTTAGCTTATACATTCTGAGCATCCTAATTATTCACCGTGATGAGTTTATAAGCACTTTTTTCAGACCAGAGCGCGGAGTTTACAGCGACATAACGTTAGCGACGGTTAGCATTCTAGCGGCGCACTTTAAGCAAAATCATTAACTTCTGAGCAACAAACGTCTCGAAGAAGTATTGTCGTTTTAAATTCAATACGTTGTTGTTTCAGGGATGGATTCTGCGCCACGATGCATCGCACTGCAAAGTTTTCCGTCACCAACTGAACCAAATCCGGACTAGATCCAGGTTCGGGACCAGGATTTGGACTTTTTCAAACAGGATTCGTAACCAAAGTTTCTGATTTAGTTAGTGTCGAGCTAACTGCTGTGAGTTTTGTTACCTGCTCAGACAATTTAAAGAGGCACTATGTAACCTGCTTGTCTCCATGTGGGAATGTTCCGCAGTATGGCATTAAACGTGTCTATTTATTCGTTCAGACATTGTTTTATGGCCAGAAAATACTCGGTTTTGTGGAAATATCGGCTTATTTTAATGGAGTTTTATACGTTTTATGGAATTCTGTGTAACCCTCAAGTCAAACCAATAACATCTCCATGGAGACGGGCAGAAAAGTTACACGGTGCACTTTTAATATGCAGATTGTGTGTCGCATTTGGAGAAATATAGTCAGATTAACTTAAATATCTTCACCTTTTTGAATTTCTTGTATTTTGACCAGAAAAGTCAGGGATTTAAAAACAAGTCATGGTTTTCACTTTTCATACTTGATTACATGTTTTATTTTTTTATGTTTTACATTTTACTTTAAAGCTAAAAAGAAGTTCTGATTCAGGACAATATTTTGAGTTCTCAGAAAAACTACAGAACCTTGAACTTAAGCCGGGACTCTCCCATATCTGTTTGTTGAAAAAAAACAAAATCTATTTACACTTTATCACAAAGAGATGACCTCAACAAACAGAGTGAGAATGCACCGTGTCCCGGTTTAGTCCTGGTTTAGTCCTGGGTTAGTCCTGGTTTAGTCCTGGTTTAGTCCTGGTTTAGTCCTGGTTTAGTCCTGGGTTAGTCCTGGGCTGCATTCACGCTGCACGTCAGATCAGAATTGGGACTAAACCTGAACTAAACAAGAGTTAGACCGGGGACTAAGTCAGAACTACACCAGGACTAAACCAGGACTACAATGGGACTAAAGCAGGACTAAACCAGGACTAAACCAGGACTATAATGGGACTAAAGCAGGACTAAACCAGGACTAAACCAGGACTACAACAAAACTAAACCAAGACTACAACAGGACTAAACCAGGACCAAACATGGACTAAACCAAGACTAAACCAGAACTTAAACAGAGACTTGAACCGGGAACCAGGGCTAAAACAGGTCTAAACCAGGACTAAACCAGGACTAAACCAGGACTAAACCAGGTCTAAACCAGGACTAAACCAGGACTAAACCAGGTCTAAACCAGGACTAAACCAGGACTAAACCAGGACTAAACCAGGACTAAACCAGGACTAAACCAGGTCTAAACCAGATGACATTCTTGTAGAAATGACATGTTCTCTTTTGTTTACCTTATACCAGTTTGAATTCTTTGACTTCCATTTTCTTTTTGTCATATTTCGTAGTTTTTTGTGTCGATCGGCCAAAGTTTTTCCAATGAGTTTAATAAAACCTGCTCAGACCTTCACATTTCAACAACTTTTAAGTCACGTTATAAATATGTGTCAATGCTTAAACCAGATTTTATTTTGCACATAAGACTTTGAATCATTTCGGTACATTTTCTGGTGAATCGTTGCAGGTTTCTCTGGGTAGGATTGCACTTTTGAAACTTTAAATTATCCTTGTACTGTGACCGGATGTACTGTACGACGGCTGTAAAGAGAAACGTGGAAAGAAAGAATAAATAAAAATAAAACACACATTATCGTCTTTTGTGAATTTATGGAAAACGTGACTTTTTATCGCCTCGTTTGTCTCGCTCTCGCCTACGCTCATGAGCTTTGGTGATGACCGAAAGGACGAGATCGCGGATAGAAGCGGCCGAAACGAGCGCAGGGCTGGACGGACGCTCCCTTAGAGATGAGGGGTGAGGAGCTCGGAGTAGAGTCGCTGCTCCTCCACGTCGAGAGGAACCTGCTGAACCTGCTCCAGCATCTGTTTTCCGGATGTTTCAGGCGTGTCCTACCAGAAAGAGGTCCCCGGGGGGAGGACTTAGGACACGCTGGAGGGACTGTATCCATCGGCCTGGCTTGGGAACGCCTTGGGGTCCCGCTGGAGGAGCTGGAGGAAGCGTCTGGGGTGTGGGGAAGTCCGGGAATCCCTTAGACTGATGTCCGCACGATCAAACCTTGAATAGATGGAAGATCATGGACGGATGGGGTCAACTCGAATGAATGTTGTTAAAAACGCAGATTTCGGTTGTAACGCGGTGAGTTCTTGATAAAAATAATCAGGTTCAACATTTGTAAGTTTCCCGTTTGGGTATTTCATGGCGTCGTGTGGTCGAAACGCCCCTTCTGGGAGTATGACGTCATCACAATCAGCCTGAAGAATGTGGTGATGTCATCTGAAACGCGCCAACGTGTTTCTACTTAAAATAGACGCTTTCGCAACTCTCTAAACGTTTATGAGAGATTTATGAATCACTTTCTGGCTGTTTAAAAATGCAGAGAAACCACAGACCCGGCGCGTTCGTCTGGAGGATCTCGTAAACTCAGACTCTTCAAAACTGATCTCAACTCGCGTGACTCAAAACTGCAACATCTGCCAAACACGAGCAGCAAAAATGTGATGTCTAAAGTGGATTTGAAGAGCAGAATTCAGGACTGAACCAGGTTTGAGCAAGGACTAAAGCAGGTCTATATGAGGACTAAACCTGGACTACACAAGGACTAAAGCAGGTCTACAGGAGGCTGGTCCCCTAGAGAGGCCAACCAGGTCTAAACCAGGTCTATAGGAGGACTAAACCTGGACTACACAAGGAACTAAGCCAAGACTAAATGAAAAGTAAACCAGGACTACATCAGGATTATAGAAGAACTTTAGGAAGCCAGCCCCCGAGAGAGTCCACTCAGGTCTAGATCAGGTCTAAACCAGGTCTAAACCAGGTCTGTGGGAGGAAAGAAGCAGGACTAAGAGAGAATGCTGGTCCCTAAGGTCCCAAAGAGTCCAGGACTAGCCCAGGATAAAATCAGGGCTAAACTTGGACTAAATCAGGACTAAAATCAGGACTAAACCAGGACTGAACAAGGACTGGATTGGGATTAAACCAGGACTAAAGCAAGACTACATCAGGAATAAACCAGGACAAGACCAGGACTGGACTAGGACTAAACCAGGACTAAAAGAATCCTAAAACCAGGACTAAACTGTAACTAAACCAGGACTAAATCAGGACTAAACCAGGACTAAGACTAGGTACTGGATTAGTTAAATGGTTGTCAGAACTAATTTTAAAAACAAATATGTCACTTATAGCTTTATATCAACTTACACCAAACAGGAAGTGATCATGGACGCGCTTCCTGCTCCATCGGCTTTGGCTCCAATTCACTTTTTATTGAAAAACTGTGCCTGCTGCTGTCAGACTCTTCATTTTGGTCTTAAATGTTCGTATTAACCCTCTACATGATCCTGGTGTTTTTATTTCGTTATAGTCGCCGTTAATCAAGATATGAACATTGACAACAGACATTTCAGTTTTGTTTAGCGTTAGCAACAGGTTCGATTGAGAGCGTTACTAGGTGCCGCTCCCTGCAAAAACTAGCGGTGCAGATGGGGAAGATACGTCAACAACCTCGCTCCGGATTGGCTCTTCGGTTGCTACGATACTCGCGGTCAAAATTCCAAATAAGGAACTCTTCTCCAAATTCGGCCGCTACAACCGCTAGCCTCGATTAGCTTCATTTAACCGGATCTACGGGCGACGTCACGCTCTTTTAGTCCGCTTCTTTACACCGTCTATGTGCGTGAGACTATCCAGCACCGACTCACGCCAGAGAGGCCCCACGGCGCCCCCTTCTGCCACCGTTACGTCACCGTGCGTCCGATGTGTCGTGTTGTGTTTGTGTTCACTTTGCAGGAGGGTGTTGACAGAGACATTCAGGTCAGAGTTTACTATGGGAAGCTTTAACATGAACTGTATTTACTTTACTTTATGGGACATGTCTGGACTGGATCGCCATAGAAACCACTCCCTCCGTCATGTTTTTGTCTCGTCTTATCTTATCTGTGAGGATTTGACATTGCGACATTCTATAGGCCAATGATATTTAGCACAGAAGGGGACAGCGGAAATGAATGTGTTAAATATTGTAACGATTTATGGTCACTAATCGAAATGATCAGGTTCGATATTTTTTTTATTTTATTTACATTTTAGACGTTTTAGAGAACATTTTGCAACGTAATTAATAGGGGAATTTGTCTCTTGGCCCCATCCCGGAGTGTGACCTACAATCAGAAAAACAGTATTTAGCCGAATAAAAAAATAGTTATGGTTAGTGTCACATTTGTCACATTTGTATATGACGCTTTTCCACCTTCAAGGCACTTTATATCAAGGAACCACTCACACATTCACACATTCACACATTCACACATTCACACATTCATACATTCATACATTCACACATTCACACATTCACACATTCATACCTGAAACCCAGTGATAAATAGGGTTAGTGTTTAAATAGAGTCTTTTGCACGGCTCACAATGAAGTCTCCAAACGTTTATAAGAATCATAATTCACATTTTGGCTGTTTAAAACCAGGACTAAACCAGGACTAAACCAGGACTAAACCAGGACTAAAAAAGGACTAAACCAGGACTAAACCAGGACTAAAAAAGGACTAAACCAGGACTAAACCAGGACTAAACCAGGACTAAATCAGGACTAAACCAGGACTAAAACAGGACTAAAACAGGACTAAACCAGGACTAAACCAGGACTAAACCAGGACTAAAACAGGACTAAAACAGGACTAAATCAGGACTAAACCAGGACTAAATCAGGACTAAACCTGAATCTCAAACACTTTGTTCCAGCTCTATGATTTTATAAATCTAATCTCGTATCATTTCGAGCTCCAGGTTTATTACAGCTCTGCTCAGGAGTACCTTGCTGGAAGATTCTTGTGCATGTTTTGTGGTTGATGGGAAAACACAGAGCACCCAGACACAGACAGAACATGCAAACTGCTCATAGAGAGGCTCCACGGCGCCCCCTTCTGGCTGTGTCACGTGACTGTGCGTCTGATGCGTCCTGCTGTGTTTGTGTTCACTTTGCAGGAGGCGTAGACATTTAGGTCAGAGTTTACTATGGGACACTATAACATGAACTGTACTTACTGTATGTGACATGTTTGGACAGGATCGCCATAGCAACGACTCACAACGACCTTTATTTTTCTCATGTTATCGTAAAGAACACACATTATACATTCCGCTGGATTTAACTCTCTTTTAAATCTGCTTTTAGTCTCCTTGGGATATGTATTTCACATTTTCTAACTTAAAATAATGTCTTAAACTTCATAAACTTCACCTACGTTTCCAATAATCAACAGGAAACTAAACAACTGAACATTTATCCCCTTGAATGTCATGCTAATAATGGAGCCATGTTGCTAATAGCACTGTGTTTTGCTAATAGAGCCATACTATGCTAACGGTGCCATCTTAGGCTAATTGTACTACGTTATGGTAATGGTAATGGTAATGTTATGGTAATGTTGCCATGTTATGCTAATGGTTCCATGTTATGCTAAAAGACCCACGCTATGCCAATGGTGCCACATAATGCTAATAGTGCCATGTTATACTAATGCCGCCATGCTATGCTAGTAGAAACATGCTATGCTAGTAGAGCCATTTGTTGCGAACACAATTTCACTGTAGAATGAGTCTGATGATGTTTTATGGACTTCAAAAACACACAGGAGAAGTCTGGAGTTTTATGTATGACACAACTAAACATGCAAAATGTAAACAAGGCATTTTGGGAGATCAAAAAAGACAAGTTTGGATTAATGGATTCATGAAACAAAATGCAACTCCAGGTGTGTTGTTGACAAGGGGACAACAGTGTAACATGGCTAAAAAATTTGATTTGATAATTTAATTTAATTTAATTTAATTTAATTTAATTTAATTTAATTTAATTTAATTTAATTTAATTTAATTTAATTTAATTTAATTTAATTTAATGTTATGCTATTTTATTTATTTATTTTTATTTTATTTTATTTTATTTTATTTTATTTTATTTTATTTTATTTTATTTTATTTTATTTTATTTTATTTTATTTTATTTTATTTTATTTTATTTTATTTTATTTTATTTTATTTTATTTTATTTGTTTATTTATTTATTTATTTATTTATTATTTAAATTTTTTTTGTTAAATATGTGTCCTGATTTCCTGAGACCTCATTGTTGTGCCTGCAGTGTTCCATAGTGACAGGCAGGTGACGCCATCAGCCCAACTTACAGGTCAGATCTGTTGAGAGACAACTCCGTTCACAGTAAGAATGCACGACTTTCCATGGAATTTTTGGGCAAAACCCCCCCAAAAAACTGCAAAAACTGCAACAAAAACAAAACAACTGTTATTGAACAATCAGAATCAGAATGACTTTTATTCATCCCCAAGGAGAAATAATTTTAGTTTCAGCAGAAGAATAGAGTTATCAAACATCCCTCAGTCGTCCAGGTCTTATTAAAATGTAAACTATCAAAAAGTAAAGTTAAGAAAATATAAAACATCAGTAGCTTAAAAAAAAAACCAAGCACAATACCCTAATAAAAATAAAATAAACTTATGTTATATAATATCTTAATGTGAAGGTTTTAATCACATTTCTACCTAGTTTGTTCAGTTTTTTTCCATTTTAAGTTTATAATTGTACTTCCTGGTTGGAGCCGGGGCAGCAGAAATGACACACACTTTGGTAAATTGTCAGATCTGTGAAGTAAAGTAATGGAAAAAAACAATTACTCAGTCGCTGTGAAAATAAATACAGGAAACTCAAGGTAAAGTACAACGTGATCTGTCTCAGGGGATGACATCATCACAGGGACAGTGACTTTGATTCAAACAGAGACCTGCAGCGCCCTCTGGTGTCCACTCCTCACCATTACACCCCAGTCCTCCACACTTCAATGAAAAAAACAGAGACCTGGAGTTGTTCATCCAAGTTTTACTATTTCATAACAGTTACATTTACACGATAGTTATTATTTATTTGACCGATAAAAATATATGACACGTTAATCAGATACTTTCCCACCAAAAACACGTCGTAATCAGGACGTAAACCCTGCATTTTGTTGCGGCGTTTACACATCGATACAGAATGAGTGGATTTTCTTATATTTAACAAAACAAAGAACGTTCTGAGACTAAAAAAAGACAAAATAAAAGCCTTTGAAACTGTTTTAAATCTTATAGAAGCTTTTATCCGACTCAAGGGAAGAGCAAGAATCATTTTGTGCGCCCAGACTTGACTCGACTAGGCCCACAGATACTTTGCAGCTGATGATGTCTTTAACATTCCCTAGAGGTGCGATGCTATCTGGAGGAACTGCTCTGTCTGAAGCTCTATTTCTCAAACTAGAATTGAATCTGTGCTTTGTTTTAACACAATCTGAACATAAAGAACTGGCCTAGCTGGAACTACAACAATGTGAGCTGATTGGTGCTGGTAAACACGTCCCTCTCCGATAACATTAGTCACGCGCTAGCTAGCATTAGCATTAGCGTTAGCCGACGGTGTTTCAGTGAGTCACCTTTTATGTTGAAACTCAAACACCTAAACAGGACTTGTACTGATCGAAAGCTTCTGAAAATGTGTTTTTTTTATCATGTCTGGCTGTTTGCTGTTGTGTGCATCGTGTTGCCATGGTAACAGCTGGACATCCTGCGTAGACATACATGCAGCACCCCCCCAGAGCGATGTTACTGCAAAGAATCAGCGCAATTTATATATATAGTCATGCTCTCAGGCCGAATTTGCGTCAAAAAACTCACAAATATTCAGATTTGTACAAGTACGAGACAAAAGGCTGGGCGAGAAAACACACAGTAGCAGTAAATGTCCCATAATACGCTTTTATGACGCGGATATTGAACTGTTTAAAACTTTATACGCAGCGGGTCGTGTCCTTCTACAGCGGAAAGACCATGAAGCCGGAGAAGGTGGAGTACTTCCACCCGCCCAGCAGGTGTCCTTGCTCCAGTCTGAGGTTGACCTTGTCCCCGGTCTCCATGACGACCAGACCGGAGTTTGTGGCCGCCTCCCGGGTCACGTCCTGGTCCCCCGCGAAGGCCGACATCACGGGCCACCCATTCACCTGCAGACTCACCTGGGAACAACAGAGGAGTACAAGAATTTAACATCTCCATGGAGACGAGCACGGTTACCAGAAATGACGTGTTATTTCTATCTGTTTTAACCGTTTTTTATGGATCTTTATCTGCGCTGATGAGTGACTGACACTTTTACCATCCGCTATGACTCCACCTTTAAGGCTGTCGGCTCAGTTTAACGCAGAGTGATCGGGAAAACCTGTGTCTGCGAACCAAACGAGATGAGTTTTACAATGAGCTGAACCCACAAAACTCACTTTACTGTTAAAATAAACAGGCCTCAGACGCAAACGCTGGAGCTTTCACTGTAGAAACTCGAAATCGCAGACGCACTGGAGCTTTAGCAGAGATTATTTCAAAGACAGAGCTGCGACGAAAGCACAAAGGGACGAGCTTCTGTCTGTCATCTCTACGAATATGAGTCAGATTGTAATAAAACGCAGCACTTTACATGTTTACACCCAAGTTTACGCTCTCGTAGCTGTCAAAAAACAACCCCGCCTTAAGTTCATTTATACTGGCAGAAAACCAGAGTATTGTGCCAATGTGTGCTCCCCGTGAATCAGCCCTGTAATTACAAAGATATGAACCATAAACAGACACATTCTCACATGGATGATCTGCCGGTTGTAGACTTTGACCACGTGAAAACTGAAGCTGTACACTCCTCTTCGCGGCGCCACAAAAACGCTCCTCGCCGGGTCGAAATGTCCGCCGATGTTCACCAGGATCTGAAACAAATCGTGGACGATATTCTTACAAAGGTGCAAAACATTCCCATCATGCAGCAGTGGACATGTATGACGCTGTGGGGGGATAGCGGCTGTTTTGGTCATTTTGGTTTAAGGTCACATTTCGAATCTGTCGCCGCGTTTGATGCAGGAATGTGTGACCCTCGCTTTGGGACACGGGTGGAATCTCGTTTTGTTAAAAGCACAATGAGGGAAAAGAACTGTCTGAAACATGATAATTACTGTTTTGATTGGCAAGACAAAGGCGATGTCTTGCATTCCCATCGGCGTGCTCACTCAACAGCACGTGCGGCGACGAACACACACACCTGAGCGTGAAGGAAGCGGCACGAGACACGAGAAAACTCACATCTAACGAGCAACGATTCATGATTGGCTGCAGGTTCTGGGGTTTAGGCAGCGACGATTCAGATCAGAGAGAGGCATTTTTTAGATTTAAACCAACAGGATTTCAGCGTTTTCAGAGTCACGTGAGGCTCGTTCTGCTTTCTGATTGGACGAAAAACGCCAAATTATAACGTAAACAACTTGAGCGTCGTGTCCGATGTGTTTTAATTAAGAATAAATCAACATTACAGCTGTGATTTGAACATGTTTAGCTCAAATCTGGGGACGCAGTGAGGTCACGTTTATAGAATTTAAAATCAAAACATTACTTAAAATCAAAAATCTTCCTTTAAAATCGCTGATAACAAAACTTAGATCTCATAGTATTGCGTTTACTTCGTGGTATCGTCTCAGTTTCGCCTGCGAACACTTAGAAACTCCATTTTCGTTGAGCTGTCAGTCAGTATAAGCGATTCACCCGCTCGACCTCTGACCTCACACATTTTTTGGTCCGTTTTCGTCGTTGTCCCTCGTCTCCAGGTGGTAGAAAAAATCAAGTCTTGTCTGTAAGTTTCATCTCCATCGTGGCGCTAATCGGTATTTCTAAACGTTCACGGTGACGCTGCGTGTGGGACGTTTTGTAGCGGAGCGGTGATGGCGGCGCAGCGGCTAAAAACGTAGCCGTACTGTAAAACATCAGCTTTTAACTGATTTAATATAATGATACATCTTTATACGTGAGGTTGCCGTGGAGATCCCGCCTGCGGTCTTACTTTTGTTGTGATTTTACCTTTACTTTGTCACCGTGAACTGTCCTCGATGTGTAACGAACGTCAAGAAAGACCGACTTGTGTGAAATGTAGTGATGAACGGAAGAAATGAAGTACAACAATGCAAACTTATGTAATTATATGTGAATGACTTAACCTCTTGAGACCCGAGCTCTCGCAAGACTTTATTTGCAAAAACTATTAAGTGCCTGAACACACACACATTTGAGTGTAAAAAAACAAAATGAGAAACAATTGTGCCTCTAGGAACAATGTGTCTCATTTGAAGTGCTATTGACAGGTGCAGGAAGACATGTGCCTTTAAATAAAAAAAATAAAAATTAAATTAAATAAAAAAAATAAAAAATTAAATTAAAAAATAATAATAAGAAGAAAATAAATAAAATAAAAAATTAAATAAAAATAAATATTCTAAACTCTTAAAAATATTCAAAATTGACCATGTTCTTGTTGCTGTTCTTCTTCTAAAAATTTGCACTCTGTCCTAAACAACCCAAAATGTGATTGATGAGGACGCCAGGTCTCAGGAGGTTAAGCCACGCCTCTGTCGACTCAACGCAACGAACTTCCATACCTCAAATTAAGGTATGATGGTGTTGTTTGGCAGTTATATTTATTTCTTTACCCAAGCAGTAACTCTAATACATTTCTACTTTGTAACACCCATATGTATTGTAAATGTATATTTCCAAGGATTAACATTTTTATTTTATATCACGGGTCTCAAACTCAAATTAGCTGGGAGCTGCATCAGGTATTCCACAAAAAAGCTTTGCTAAAAACTTCTCAAACATCATCGCTGCTTTCAGGAAATATGTCAGTTCTTGTGGATTTTATGGATACACATTGTTATTTGTTGAATCTTTTGTACAAACAGCCAACCACAACTAACATTAAACTTTCATATTGTCCCGCAGACCACAAAATATCGTCTCGGCGGCCGCAGTTGGCCCCCGGACCTCGAGTTTGAGACTTCTGTTTTATATTAAACTACATTAAAATTTGTTTGGCTGCACTCT
The DNA here is from genome assembly GCF_009829125.3 of Periophthalmus magnuspinnatus. Classification (NCBI taxonomy): domain Eukaryota; kingdom Metazoa; phylum Chordata; class Actinopteri; order Gobiiformes; family Gobiidae; genus Periophthalmus; species Periophthalmus magnuspinnatus. Next base: position 2,991,602 of record NC_047143.1, on the reverse strand, counting down.
CCTGCCTTCCTCTGTGATGCGTCTGCTCAGCTTTAAATGAAATTGAAATACTGATTACATTTTAAAACATGAAACATATTGAGCTGATTTAAACAGATTTTGGCTCTAGACCAGGGGTGGGCAAACTACGGCCCGGGGGCAACATACGGCCCGTCGATCTTAGTAATCTGGCCCGCCGAACATGATCAAATTATGGCGCACTTCAGCTACATCAACCTTGTGTTATTCTCTTATTCTCTTATCAGCTCTTCCACAAAAATGAGCTTATCAAAAAAAAGAAAAGTGGATAGTGAGCGCCGAGTGTTTATATTTTTTCACCAAAATCCGATCAAAGTACCAAAGTCATCAAAGTTATTCATACTTTGCTACATGTTACAGACCAAATCTCTAATGTAATGAATACATATACATAAATATATCCTGGCCCGGCCCCTTTGTCAAATTTTAGACCTTATCGTGGCCCGTTTCTCAAAAAGTTTGCCCACTCCTGCTCTAGACTGACACATGGATACAGTTCTGAAGTCGTCCTGCTGCTCCAAGTGGAACGATTTCTGAACTGTAGGTGTGAGCGAGCTGGTATGTCCCCTCATCTCCATTGACAGTCTGGTGGGCGCGTTTACGGGTTTAAAGATGGCCTCCCTGATCCAACCACGGGACTTATTTCCGTGTAATCCCTCAGTCGTCCGGGTCTGATCCATAACAAAAGACGAAGTTTAAATTTAAATCTGTCAAACGTCAAACAAATCGTTGTAGGAGTGAAGACGTTTCGTTGCTCATCCAAGTCGCTTCTTCGACAATCCGACCAGAATGAAGAAGCGGCTTGGATGAGCAACTGGCAGATTTAAACTTCGTCTTTTGCCGTTGGACTTATCGTTCTTTGTGCCTGTGACCTATGACCTTTGCATTGCCCCAGTCCAAGAGACGGTTTCCCTGTCGCATTGGTCTGTTTTTGCTGAAGGCTGCGACCGACCACAGCCTTTTTCTTTAATAAACGAATAGCTATGGCGTTAGGTTTGGCTTGGCAGGTTGTCGCTGAGTGGCTCGGACGCTCGGGGTGAAAGGGTTAATTAGCCGCTAGCCCGTTTAGCTTCTCCCTCAATGTGGACGTGTGGTAAATCCGGTAAAAAACACACACATCCCAATGCGCAACAATAACCCAGAATCTCTCAAGTTCAAATTATAACGTCTTACAATTACTTTTACTTGAGTAGTACTTTTTTTTACTGTGACTTGAGCCATTTCTCGGACTACTACGTTAATACTTCTACTTCTACTTCTACTCTCCTAACCTCTGGAGCTTGTTGTTGTTGCGTTTTGGCCTGTGTTTTTGCCAATAATCATGCGTCACAATCGAGTCGGGAGCCGGTGTCACTCAATCTGATGAAAGACATATTTTACTTATTCAATCAAATACAAACTTAATGCAGCAGTCAACCGGAACGAAGCGGTTAATGTTTAATTCAAGCCAAGATAATCACATACCTAAACACATGACGTTGCCAAATATTTAAAAAACGCTCGAGCAAGACACCTCGAACGCCCTGAAAATACAGATTTAACCATCACAGGGACAAAGACGTTTACTTAGTTCTGCTTTAACCAAGTGTCCACTGTCTGATTTTGGCCGTCTACGACAAAAAGATCTTGAATCGTACCTTAAAAAGCAGAGGTGCGACTGATATCAAGTGTTTCTAGGGTGATCAGACGTCCCTATTGACCCGGGACAGTCCCAGTTTTGAGCCCTGTGTGTCCCCTGTCCCAGCAGAAGAGTTTCGCCGTAAACAATCCAATTTTTCCTTTTTATTTACTAACTTTTACAAATGCGAAAACACGGCTAGCATGCAGCGCTAGTCTCAGATCCGTAGAAGTTACATGGATCTATTAAAATAACTGAACAGGGTGTTGCTGCTTAGAGCTGATTTGAGTTAGACTAGTGGCCACTCACTGGTACTGCAACGAAAAAATCCCTCCTGCCCAGAAAGAATTTATTCTCATAGAGCGAAATGTAAAGACAAACTGCTCGTGTTCGTCTGACAGGAGCTGACAGTGCGCCAAGAACTTTCACAAAGGTCAAATTTTGTGCTGATTTTTACCTATTCCCAGATCATACACTTTTTCTTCGCTCAAAATCCGTCTGTTGCCTTAAAATACTTTTCAATGATTAGCCTGTGCTACGCTCCAGCTAACCTCAAGCGCCGGTCCGAGCGATCACGTGGTACGACACGAACGAGCGTCTGAGCGATGTGAACGAGCCCGACTGTCGTGAACGAGCTGCAGGTTTAGAACATGATTTAGGACGGGGGTCTCAAACTCAAATGATCCGGGGGGTAGAGTCCGGGTGAAGCTGGACCGCATCAGGTATTCCACAAAAGAAGTGTTGTTAAAATCTTCTCAAACGTCATCTCTGTTTTCAACATACATCAGGAAATACGCTAATTCTCATGGATTTTACGGCTGTACATCGATATTTGTTGAATCTTTTGTGACAGGAGTACACAGCGCAACTAACATTAAACTTTCATAGCGTCCTGCGGGCCACAAAATATCATCTCGCGGGCCGCAATTGGCCCCCGGGCTGCGAGTTTGACACTACTGATTTAGAAGCTCCTGGAAGCACAAACATTATCATTTATTGTGGGTTTATTATTCCTTTGCATCCTCCACTTCGCTTGCTCTCTTTGCTAAACTAGCGACACGCAGCATTGAGCTAAGTCAGCGGGCGGCCATGTTTAAGCCCCGGGGTTCGAGACGTTATCAACAAGACGAATCAACAAACTTTGGTCATATCCAGCCTCACAAACCCACCTGATCAAAGTAGATGACCATGGTGCGGTTGCTCATTTCGGACGGTTCGTGGTTGGTGCTTCTCACAGCGGAGAAGGCCACTCTGGCTGATCCGGACCTGATGGACATGCCCAGAGCGCCCACCGTCGGCTCCGCTGTGGGGGTGGAGTCGCACACCACCAGACACTTTCCCTCCAAAACCACCGGGTCCGTGTCGTTCTGCCCTCCGACCTCCGACGCCCCCCGCTGGACGAGACACAGCACTACGAGCGGGACGAGGCCAGAGCGGTGCATGGTTCCACAGTCAGAGGATTTCACTGAAGATGTGGCATAGTAATCTCTTTCTCTGGATAAATATCTCTCTCTCTTTCTACGGAAAAGGCCCGATACTCGATACTGATTTAGAGACCACGATGAAAAGAAAAACACTTAGAATATGATGTAATTTTCAGCATAAAATAATAACTCTTTGCTTTGTTAATGTGTGGTTCTATACTGGTGTTGTTCAAGTTCAAAATGACTCTAGAACTGTTCTAGAAAGGTCAGATTATGTCACATTTAGGGGATTTTTTCAGTATTTATACTTAGATTGAGTATTTTTGATACTGGTTTTGGTATCTATCCGTCTGTCTCTTTGTATCTATCTGTCTCTCTTTGTATCTATCTGTCTGTCTTTGTATCTATCTGTCTGTCTTTGATTCTATCTATCTATCTGTCTTTGTATCTGTCTTTCTTTGTACTCTTTGTATCTATCTATCTATCTATCTATCTGTCCGTCTATCTGTCTATCACTCCGTCTTTGTATCTATCTGTCTGTCTTTGTATCTATCTGTCTCTCTTTGATTCTATCTATCTATCTGTCTTTGTATCTGTCTTTCTTTGTACTCTTTGTATCTATCTATCTATCTGTCTGTCTATCTATCTGTCCGTCTTTGTATCTATCTATCTATCTTTATATCTTTGTATCTATCTATCTATCTATCTATCTATCTATCTGTCTATCTATCTCTCTTTGTGTCTATCTCTCCGTCTTTGTATCTATCTGTCTCTCTTTGTATCTATCTATCTATCTATCTATCTATCTATCTATCTATCTATCTTTATTTCTTTGTATCTATCTATCTTTATTTCTTTGTATCTATCTATCTATCTATCTATCTATCTATCTATGTATCTATCGTTCTCTTTCTTCCAGTCCTTTTCCTGTCCATTTCAAATATAAAGTGTCTTATTTGACTTTCACACTTCCACTTTAACTCTGTAATTTTCCTGCCTGTAAAAGTTTTCCCTTCTATAGAGGAAGTCCAAATATGAGTGACAGGAATGGGGCCCGTCCGGAGTCTTTGCTGAGGTGAAACCTGCAACACAAACAACATCTCAGTGAGTTCATTCAGTCGCTTCAAACCCACGAACAAAAGGCTCGTATCGTCTTTACACTCCTTGTTGTTAAGTAACCAAAGCACGTTTTGACCTTCTGTACAAACCCAGGGCAGAATGACAGAATGACTGATTTCTCTGATTAGCACTGGGGTTAGATTTGCAATTTATATTTTAATAACAGTAATAATATTTGATAAAACACGTTCAAAAGACTTGACAAAAAGAGTGACAAAAAACGGACAAACTAAGACAAGAATCGCATTTCGGAGCAAGTCAAGACAAGACAGGACACAGGGAGGGCATCTGACACACTGGGAGGGCATCTGACACACACAGGGAGGGCATCTGACACACAGGGAGGGCATCTGACACACTGGGAGGGCATCTGACACACACAGGGAGGGCATCTGACACACACTGGGAGGGCATCTGACACACACAGGGAGGGCATCTGACACACACAGGGAGGGCATCTGACACACAGGGAGGGCATCTGACACACACAGGGAGGGCATCTGACACACAGGGAGGGCATCTGACACACTGGGAGGGCATCTGACACACAGGGAGGGCATCTGACACACTGGGAGGGCATCTGACACACACTGGGAGGGCATCTGACACAGATAATTGCCATCCTAATTGCCATAAAACAGGAAAAGTTTTGTCTGATTTTATATCAGCGAGAGGGAAAAAAAGTATGTGTCTTTTTATATATTGTATCTAAACTTCTGGTTTCAACTGTAAATGGACAGAGCTAACCTGCTAGCTGCTACGTTATAAACAGGAAGTGCGCACGGGCTCCGTCAACACTGGCTCCAGTTCACTTTATATTGAAAAACTGTCTCCTCTCTGTACCTGCTGCTGTCAGACTCCTCTTAAAATGTTCAAACACGCCTCTCTACATGATCGTTTTATTTTTATTTCATTATTGTGTCTGTAAATCAAGATCTGAACATTAATTAGTCACTCTCTTTCCCGGAGTTCCCCTCTGTTAGCATTAGCAGCAGGTTTGATTGCCAGCATTGCTAATCCCTGCTAAACCTGAGGCAGCGGACGGGAAGGGGCGTTACCTTCAACAGCCTCGCCAAATATGGAAATCTGCTCCGAGTTCGCCGCTATAACCGCTCTAACCTCGACGAGCTTCATTTAACTGAACGCCGCGGTCACTCAGTCCACTTCTGTACTCGATCTTTATACAGTTACAGGTCGGCAAACGTTTATCAAAGCTGCTCACGAAGTCTAGCATTTGTGAAGTAGCATCACGTTCTCCACAAAAAAACCCAAAATGTCCCGTCTTATTCTGCGTAAAAAAACTGCTAACAATGTAGTTTACGTCTGCGCAAACATGTTCTGTCAGTTCTGTCAATTCTTCTGGACGTGTTTAAATGATAAACTTTGAACAGAACGTACTTTCAATCGCAATTATTCACATTTTAATCCCAAACGTGTGACCCATTTAACTGTCTGTGCTCTTGTTGCATTGTGTCCTCAAAGTGGCATTTTGAAGACATTATATTTAAACGCTGAACTTGAGTTTTCACACCTTTGAATTCTTCCAGACATGTCTAATTAAAACAATCCAATGTTAGCGAAAGCACGCCCCTGTGTTCTATTATTAGCAAATACCGTCGGTGCCAGCGCTTCCCTGAAACTGTCAGACACACCCGGACTAAGGTGTGTTTTAATTAAAAGTTTCAAATTATAGCGCTGCTCTCTCTGGTTCAGGTTCAACGAAGTCTTTTGAGGACGGGACGACGGGCCAAGTTAAAATATGCGAGTACTTCATGTGATAATGTGCTGTAATTATTATTATAATCATTACTATTATTATTATTATTATTATTAACCTCCTGAGACCCGAGCTTTAATCAAATTTAAAAAAAAAAAAGTAAATAAAAAATAAATAATAAAAATACAATAAAAATAATAATAAAAATAAAATAATTAAATAAAAATAATTAAATAAAAAAATAAAATAAAAGTCAACAAAAAATAAATATTCTAAACTCTTAGAAATATTCAAAATTGAACATGTTCTTGTTGCTGTTCTTCTAAAAATTTGCACTGTGGCCTAAACAATCCAAAATGTGTTGTCCACAGATGAGGACACCAGGTCTCAGGAGGTGTCTATGGCACTATGGCACTTTTCAGGTATGTGTGGGACATTCTGTGGAACATTCCTGGTCATGGATTAACATCTCCGAGGCTGGAAAAGTTATTTATTCCAGGTTTAAAGCTTGTGTCGCTCTATAGTTTTAATCTGTGACACCTGTGGATCATTTTGTTATAATTTGCACGTTTAAATATTCGCAATGTTCCTCTAAAACGACTTAGTGTAAGAAATGTTCCGCGTGTGAGCCGACGTCACCGGGAATGTCATCGCGGCACGGACGGGCGTAGAGCGGTGGAGGTGAAAACGGGGGGTTGATCGGCAAAATGGCGTCTCGGAAATGAGCGATTGAAGATGACGAAACGCTCCAGGAACGACTTTGAGAGGGTAAACGTGAAGGGAACAGCTATAACACGGTCAAAAGCTCGGAAAAAGGCGAACTTCCTGGTGACCTAGCGTGTGCTAAGGTGGATTGTCCAGGCCGCAGTGCACATTTTTTAGACGGAGAAGAAGAACAGCAACAATGTAAAAATGTTCAGGGTAAATGTGAAGGAAATAAAAGGTCTGAAAAGTCCATTTTGCAGGTCTACGTTGTTGTTTTTTTGAACTTCCTGGGACCTGGCGTGCGCATTTTGGGTTGTCCAGGCCGCAATGCAAATTATTTAGACGAAGAAGAACAGCAACAATGCAAAAATGTTCAGGGTAAATGTGAAGGAAACAACTAAAACATGGTCAAAATCTTGGAAAAGTCCATTTTGCAGGTCTACGTTGTTGTTTTTTTGAACCTCCTGGGACCTGGCGTACACATTTTGGGTTGTCCAGGCTACAGTGCAAATTATTTAGACGAAGAAGAACAGCAACAATGCAAAAATGTTGAGTTTAGAATGAATATTTTTAAGAGTTTCTATATATTTCTGTGAAGGCTCACGTCTCCTGCATCTGTCTGCAGCTCTTCACATGAGACACAATTGCTCCAACAGCCACAATTGTTGCTTCTTGTTTTGTTTTTCAGGACAAATGTCGCCATGTTCAGCCGCTTGATGCATAGATTTTGCAAATAATTATTCAAATGTGGCTTTATTGAGTTCTATCAAAATGTTTAAAATGTAGAACAGATGTCGTCATAACTACATACAGTCAAAAAAATGCTTTGTTTTTTTACATTTCTCAGGTCCCAATCAGCCCAAATAACAAAGACTAATTAATAAAGAATGTCATGCAAGAGCTCGGGTCATAGGAGGTTGAGTTTAAAACAGTCTGATGTCATTTTAAAGCAGGGGACTATATATTTACTAAGGGAGATTCTCTGTCATTAAAAGAACTTTCCAAACTCCAAACAAACGTTGAACCTGGTCATTACCTGTTTGGGAGCGGCAAACTAATCCTATGGCTTAAAGTCCTTTCAGCCGACAATAGTCACTTGTTTGGGGTTGAATAATGACATAACTTTACGAAACTGAGTAGTAGTAATTAGCATATTGCCCGTAAACCAGGTCAGCTAATTTGCATCTGACAAATTGCATCAGTTAAACAGCGAATTCTGCAAAAGGCACCAAACCCAGTCGGTAAAATGAGGTAATGCTTTGGCCGTGAAATGACGTTACGTGATCTGGACCAGCTTGGACTCTACAGGGGGACTCCGGACTACCACCATCCCACCGGAGTGAAGCCATCTGCGGGTACGCTCTCCCACGCCTGCCCCCTCTGCCTCCGCCTTCCCCCCACAGTCTATAAATAACGCGCTGTGGACGGTACCATATTAGCGCCGTCACGTCTGAAGAATAAGGAAATGAATCGGACTTTCGAGGATCCGTACCCGATTTTTTCGCGTGGATCTGAGGGAAAAGTGTCAGACGTAGAGGATAAGCAGCTCTTGAGGTCGAAATAAGTCCGATGTGAACTGTCTGCATCGAATTATAAACCCAAAGACTGTATAAAGAAGTGGGCTAGCGGTTATAGCGGCGAATTTGTAGTTCCCGAGTTCCCGATTTGGAATTCCGATCGTGGGTGTCATAGCAACCGAAGAGCCAATCCGGAGCGAGGCTGTTGAAGGTAACGCCCCTCCCCGCCCCTTTCTGTCCGCACTGCTGTTTTAGCAAGGAGCAGGCGCTTAGCAACGCTGTCAGTCAAACCTGTTGCTAACGCTAGCGGGATCGATCTCAGGGAAAGAAGACGCCCGATTCGTCTGTTATTAATGTTCGTATCTTTATTTACGCACACAAAAGTGAAATAAAAACACCAGGATCACGTAGAGCGGGTTAATACGAACATTTTAAGACCAAAATGTACAGAGAGAGGTGACGGTTTTTCAATAGAAAGTGAATTGAAGCCAGCGTTTTTTTGGTTGTTGTTGTGGAAAAACACTTATAAACTCATCATGGTGAATAATTAGGATGTTCTGAGTGCATAAGGTAAGTGAGGGATAACTCTGGACCACCGCAACCCGTTTAAAATGAACTAGCTCTGTTTAAAGCCCTATTACGGAGCATTTCACATCACAAAAAAAAATGGACTTAAACGTTTCTCGCCTTAACGCCAGACAAGACCCATGAAATTACATCTAAACATTTTCCCAGCTCTTGCGTTTTCGGGCCCGATTAGTGTTTAGACGGGAGACCACTGAGAATACCAGGTGCCACAGTGGTTCAGCTGGTGCAGTGGTCGCCCTATAACGGTTAGCTTACCGGTTCAGTCCAACCCCTTTCCGCTATAATAACCAGTTTAGCCGAAACGCACTTTTTAACCAAATATAACAGCTGGAATACGGCGAACGAAGGCTTATAATTAGAGAATATTTCAAGTTTATTACTTTTGAACCGGCGGAGGGACAATGTGGAACGCCTTGGAAGAGCTGGAGGACGTGTCTGGGGTGAGGGAAGTCTGGGAATCCCTGCTTAGACCTGCTAGAAAATGGACGGATATTTATGAGCATGAGAAATACTTTTGACGTGACGATTAAGATGATCAAAATTACTACTACAATTACTTTTTTTTTTATGTCCAATTAGTCACAAGGCGCCGGTCGACAACTGCAGCGCTACTCAGCCGCTGTAGAGGTCGCCCTATAACAGCGAGCTCGCCGGTTCATTCCAAACTCTTGAGCAATAAAAACCCATTTGTACTCAACGTCAAAAGAACATACTGGTCGAGGCGAAGTCTACGTGCAGGTATTTGGATTCAAGTTTAGATGAACAAAGACCAAAAGTCCCTCGAAAAGCAGAAGTACATCCTCACTCCTGATTGGACGAAAAGAAGTAGCCCCGTCATTACGCTCTGAGAAAATACTACGTAAAATAAACAGATTTTATCGTATTTCGCAGCCAAACAATACGCAATGTAAAGAGCGTTTAACTTGAATGGATGAATAAATAAGAATACATTAAAATCCTTTCAAAACCGTTTAAAATCAGCACTAAAAACCTGAAAAAAAATGACCTAGATGTTGCTTTAACTAATTATACCTTTGACTCAACGTATAATTAGTCCCTCTCGCTAATTAAAGGGACAATTCCTGGTTTGAAAGAGTGACTCATGGGTGAGTTCATCGTGATTCGTAGAGACGAGTGTCTGGGATCGTGTCATGCAGTTGTTTCCATACAGTTCTCACACCTCTGCGACTGTTTTGTTTTGTTTTGTTTTGTCGCGCTTGAAAATGCACCACCAGCAGATTCGAGTGTTTCAGATCGTGTCAGACAGTTTTGTTTCTGAAAATTCTTAGTAACAATGTGTCTGATTTTGACGGGACTTTCGGATCTTTCACTGGAGTTCGATTCTTTTGGAGAGCCGTTCGAAAGACTGGCTCTTTTACTATTTATTTAAACAACAGAAGCCAATGTGCAAACTCGTTTTATCTACAAACTAATCACACAGAGGGTTTTTTACCGATTGGAATGATACGGAATTAAAATAAAACGTTGCACTACAAAAATAAAATAAAAATCGCTCGCTGGTGTTGCCTGTAAATACGCATAAAAATGAGAAAAAAAATGATCCGGTTCTTTCAAAAACTGAGATCCTGAGTTGCAAATGTTCACGTGAAGGAAACTCAAAAGAACCGACTCCGATTGGCTCACGAACGCCACATCGCTAGAGCCTGATTGGACACGAAAAAGTGACCCAATCAGGGTCAAATTTATCTATTTATTATTATTATTATTATTTTATTTTTACAACATTTTTTTCTTTATTTCTTTCTTTATTTTTATTTATTTATTTATTTATTATTTATTTATTTTTTTATTCATTTATTTATTTATTTTTTATTTTTTTATTTGTATTCATTTATTTATTTTTATTTATTTATTTTTTATTTTTTTATTTGTATTCATTTATTTATTTTTATTTATTTATTTTTTATTCATTTTTTTATTTTGTATTCATTTATTTATTTGTATTTATTTATTTATTGTCATTATTATTATTTTTCTGGGCACTATTTAGAGGTAAATTTAAAAAAAATCGCTCACTGGTGTTGCCAGTAAATACGCATAAAAATGAGAAAGAAAACGATCCGGTTCTTTCAAAAACTGAGGTCCTGAGTTGCAAACGTTCACGTGAAGGAAACTCAAAAGAACCGACTCCGATTGGCTCACGAACGCCGCATCGCTAGAGCCTGATTGGACACGAAAAAGTGACCCAATCGGTTGAGAAAATGTTACGTAAAATGAGCAGAAGTCTCAGGGTGTGTCCAAATCACCGCACTATTGCCACATTTGAGATGACGCAACATCAAAAAATTCTAAAGTCCATTATTATTTCAAACAGATGTGTTGTTAAAATGCTGATTTTTGTTGGAATATATCGGGATTTAGGGTCAAGTCGCAATAGAAATGATCAGATTCAACATTTGTGAATTGACTTTTTGGATACGCCAACAAAAAGTACAAGTAATCAATGAGGAAAACTGGCTCTTGTGCCGTTGTAATCGTGAAAGAAGAGATCGCAAACCAGGTAGAGAGTTGAAAGAAGTTTATCTGATCAGATGAGTGAAGTTACGTTATGTTTCAAGGGAGTTTTTCCAGTACTTATAGTCCAAAAACGGTACTACTACTACAATCTATAGAAGGACTTAACTCATTTTACATGTCCGTACAAGGTTTTAAATGGACTTTTAGAGTACAACAAATAAAACAAAAATGCTTTTAGCGCCTGTCTGAGAGAATGACATCAGCACATTGTCTGAAAAGAGTCTGAAAATCATCAATTCCATAGTTCAGACACACACACAAAAAAAGGACAGTACAAAACATAACAGGATTTGACAAGAGATTGAAACATGTAAAGGAGACAAAGAAACAGACAAGAAAATGACAAACCTGGTACAAAACAGCCTGGTACATTGAGCTAATGTTTTATTGCTGAGCAGGTAAAATGAATGAATGAGTGAGTTTATTTATTATTATTATTATTATTATTATTATTATTATTATTATTATTATTATTATTATTATTATTATTATTATTATTATTATTTTATTTTTACAACATTTTTTCTTTATTTCTTTATTTATTTATTTGTATTTATTTTTGTTTTTTTATTCATTTATTTATTTATTTGTATTTATCTATTTATTATTATTATTATTATTTGATTTTTACAACATTTTTTCTTTATTTCTTTCTTTATTTATTTATTTTTATTTATTTTTGTTTTTTTATTCATTTATTTATTTATTTGTGTTTATCTATTTATTATTATTATTATTATTATTATTATTATTATTATTATTATTATTATTATTATTATTTTATTTTTACAACATTTTTTCTTTATTTATTTCTTTATTTTTATTTTTTAATGTATTTATTATTATTTTTATTTTTTTATTCATTTATTTTTTTATTTTTTTATTTTTTTATTTGTATTCATTTATTTATTTTTATTTATTTATTTTTTAAAATTTTGTATTCATTTATTTATTTGTATTTATTTATTTATTATCATTATTATTATTTTTCTGGGCACTATTTAGAGGTAACGCCATTTTTCGTAGTGTCCGAATGTCCAGTTGGTGAGAAAATAGTGCGCTCAAAATCTCTCACAATGCACCTGTGAAAGTAGTGGTCACTCCGCTGGTCAATATGGACCACAATGCATTGCGAGAGATGGAAAAACAACAGCTCGGCGACAGGTCTTTAACTGAACGCCGGTTTACCTCACTGTTGATCCTGATCCTGAATAAATTAGCCTTAAATAAACCGTCGCCGTGTAAAGTCGTTAGCGTTTAGCATCTTTTACCGCACGCTGAATGAAGTAAACTTGATCAGAATCTTGAAAAATCACCTTTCAACCCTTTAAGATCAAGTTGGATTGTGTTGAACTGGTGTAATTTGATGATGAACAATGGAATAATACAACACACAAAAGTCCTGTGAGACATACAAGTAGAATTACATAACTACTGCTGAGAATATGGAGTTGATAATAGTTTATTTAGTCAGATCCAATTACAGGGGTTGGGTAATTACTTTACTGGACTCAAACCGGATGTTTACCCGTCGTTAAATTAAAAGTGATGAGTTACTACAGCACATGCCACCGTGACTCATTTTAATAATTAACATAAATTATTGTCATCAAAACATTGCAGTAGTTGTTTAAATTTGTTGAGCTGGTTGTGATTTTCTGCTACTCCATCGCAGCGGAAGTAAAACAGGAAGGAAAAAAAAGGTGCGGCAAGTTACTATTTTCACTAAAGCTGCACTGTGGAACTCTTCTGGTGGCGAGACAGCAACCTGCTTGTCTCCGTATGTTCCACACTATGGTATTAACGAGACTGTACCTGATTTTTTCTCATGTATTTGAGCGAAATGTGTCCCAGATCAGTGTGTAGATGCAAAAACAATCGAACTCAGACAAGATAGAAACAAAGAGGAGCAGTCGCCTCCAGTGTCTCTAAAACCTTCAAATCAGGATGGAAATCTAAACTAATAAAGGACTCAGACTTGAACTTTAACAGACACATCAAATCAGTAACATCTGCAGCTTTTTACATCTAAAAACATGTCAAAAAACAAAGGTAAACTGGGACTAAACCAGGATGAAACCAGGACTAAACCAGGACTAAACATGGGGAGTCAGTGTTTCAGTTTTCTGCAGTTTAAACCTGAAGATGTGACTCAGACCTCGACTTTGACAATGTTTAAATCCAGACTCCAAACGTTTCTGTTTATCTGTGCATGTGACTCAAAGAGCTTATCGTGATTATTTATTATTTATTTTGATTTGTTGTATTGTGATTTGAATGTCTTTCTTATTTTTTGTACCAATTGCACTTCACAAATAAAGTTACGTCGCCTTGTATAAGTAGCTCTTGATGTTTAATAAGCCCAATGTGCACTGTCTGCATCTAAATAGAAAGCATTTTATTTATTTATTTATGCATTTATGTATTTATGTATTTATTCATGTATTTATTTATTCATGTATTTATTTATTTATTTATTTATTCATGTATTTATTTATTTATTTATTTATTCATGTATTTATTTATTTATTCATTTATTCATGTATTTATTTATTTATTTATTTATTCATGTATTTATTTATTTATTTATTAATGTATTTATTTATTTATTTATTCATGTATTTATTTATTTATTTATTTATTCATGTATTTATTTATTTATTTATTCATGTATTTATTTATTTATTCATTTATTCATGTATTTATTCATTTATTCATGTATTTATTTATTTATTTATTTATTCATGTATTTATTTATTTATTTATTCATGTATTTATTTATTTATTTATTCATGTATTTATTTATTCATTTATTCATGTATTTATTTATTTATTTATTCATGTATTTATTTATTTATTCATGTATTTATTTATTTATTTATTCATGTATTTATTTATTTATTTATTTATTCATGTATTTATTTATTTATTTATTCATGTATTTATTTATTTATTTATTCATGTATTTATTTATTTATTCATGTATTTATTTATTTATTCATTTATTCATGTATTTATTTATTTATTCATGTATTTATTTATTTATTTATTCATGTATTTATTTATTTATTCATTTATTCATGTATTTATTTATTTATTTATTCATGTATTTATTTATTTATTCATTTATTTATTTATTTATTTATTCATGTATTTATTTATTTATTTATTTATTCATGTATGTATTTATTTATTTATTTATTCATGTATTTATTTATTTATTTATTCATTCATGTATTTATTTATTTATTCATTCATGTATTTATTTATTTATTTATTCATGTATTTATGTATTTTTTTATGTTTTATTTCTTCTCTTCTATGCTAATGTCAAAGAGGCCTCCAGTTGTAAAATCTGTCCACAGCCTGGTTCTCCTTCACCTTGTGACAGACTGGATTGTTCTCATGGATGGATTTAAGGACACTGATGAATTGACAGACTGTGTGACGGACTTTCTCTGTACACAGAACGTCCTTGCAAAGAAAAACCATCCACTGCTTCACTAAGAACAAGCTCTGGATCACAAGGGAAAACAAGTCACTTCTTAATCAAAAAAGGAGGCCTTTAAAAGCAGGAACAAGGCCAGGGTAAAACATGTCCAAAAACTGCTTAAAACGAGCAAAACATCAGAGAAGTGCGGCAGGGAGTCTCTAACGTTACACAAGAGTCTCTAACGTTACACAAGAGAAGGAAGTGTGTGACCATAGATGGAGATGAGGAAACAGCCGGTGCGTTCGACAGGTTTATCCACAGGTTTGACACAGGAGCCTGTTCTACTTCCTACTCTCCCTTTACCGCAGCAGCTTTGACATCTCCTCTTTCATTAACCTCTCCACCTCCATCATCATCAGAGACTCCACCCTCAAATTCTCCACTCGCATCATCGATCAGTCCTCCTCCTCCTCCTCCTCCTCCTCCTCCTCCTCCTCCTCCTCCTCTGTCCAGGTCATTGTCTCCAGGTTCCTCCACTAAAAGTCCTGCTCCAGAGACGTCTGATCTCAGTGTCTGAACCAGCTGCACTGATGGGACTGAGGAATCTGAGAAAGCTGCTGGTCCAAAGAACGTTCTGGTCAACTCTGTGCTGCTGCAGAAGCTCTTTAACCCGAGTCTTCAGTAACAGGGTCTCTACTCTGTGGGAAAAGTCCTGTGTAGTACCTGTACCTAAAGTAAGACGCCCAGCTCAACCAAATAATTATAGACCAGTAGTTCTCACCTGTCATACTATGAAAACATTTGAAAGGTTAAGATCTCAAACTAAACATGCCCATCACCTGGATCAACCACATCATTATGTCAGTGTTGTGTTTTTGGATTTTTCAAGAACGTTCAGCGTCAGAGCAGCTGTTCTTCGTGAAAAACCGGAGTCTGGGGGTGGACTGATCCTTCATGAGGTGGATCTGTGACAGGTGGACCTCAGTATGTCGGGCTGGAGAACTGTCCTCAAGGCGTTGGGGAAGATATCCTCCTGAGACCCGAGCTTTAATCAAATAAAAAAAAAAAAAAAAAAAAAAAAAAAAAAAAAAAAATAAAATAATTAAATAAAAATAATTAAATAAAAAAAATAAAAAAAAAATATTCTAAACTCTTAGAAATATTCAAAATTGAACATGTTCTTGTTGCTGTTCTTCTAAAAATTTGCACTGTGGCCTAAACAATCCAAAATGTGTTGTCCACAGATGAGGACACCGGGTCTCAGGAGGATATTGAAGTAGTGTCCACTTATAAATACCAGGAGGTGCATCTGGACGACAGAAATACACATGTACTTTAAAGGACAGGCCAAAGCCGGGTGTACTTTCTAAAAAAGCTGAGGTCTTTTCATGTAAACGGTGAACTGCATGTGTTTCATCAGGAGGTCATGGCTAACTCTGTTCTTTATGCTGCAGTCTGTTGGGGGAGGGGGTCAGTTCAGAGAGCGTGGTCGAGGCAGTGGAGAAACAGACCCTCAAAATAAAGATAAGATGGACGGTATAATGAACGACAGAACTCCGCTTCATGGAGCAGTTTGAGAGTGAGATCAGCTGCAGGACACGACGTTTTAAGACTGAACAATCAGGAGGTGCATTTGATTTAACGTCTTGGACCTTCCCTGGGGGTGTGACGCTAACTGTAGGTACGGTCTGTCTGAGAATTTATTCAACACAATCCGACCACACAAAAAAAAACAAAAAAAACACAACAGATGAGATGATTTTTCCTGTTAAACGCATTCAGTTAGTCACGCTCACCTTTTTGTCCCAAACAGCTGCTGAACATTCTGCCATACACATACAGGCAAAGCACCCCCAGCATGATGTCACTGCAAACTATCAATCACCGGATGATCAGCAAGTGCACTGTTAGCATTTGTTACTCTCTCTTGTTACTTTTTGAGGTATTTTTAACATGTGTAATTAAATAAATGAAAGATAAATGCGTTTAAAGCCGTACTGTGGAACACTCCTGGCTTTAAAACATTATAAGCTTCATTTCACTTGTTATTTACTGTTTATTTATCTCCGTGGAGGACGTCAGGAGACAGACACTCAACCAGATCTTTATCTTTAACTAATTCAAGCTGTAGTAATGATAAAACGCACACAAAATAATAAAATAAACACAGAGGTAAAAGTCTGCGCTCAGAAATCGTCGAGTTTTCAAAAAGAATTTCCGCAGAGAAACACAAATCAGAGACTCATCCCAAGTGTGAGGCTCGTTCTGCTTCCTGATTGGATAATTGTCTCAAACCAAAACACAAATTACAACACAAACATTTTATAATAATAAGATTAAATCAGCCGTACAGTCGTGATCAGTAAAACCTGTATTTGATTTGAACCTGTTGGAATTGGAATTTCAAATCTAAAAAATAACACATACAGTTTTTTATTTTTATTTATTTTAACGTATTTTCCATATTTGTTTGTATTAGTAGGACGTTGAGCTCTTACCTGTCTGCTGCTCGTGTGCGTCCGTCCTCACACGTCTCTGCTCCGTGTCCCTCTCTGTCTCACATCGGTCCATCTGTCTCATCCGACCCCGCTGCTTCCCTCCAAACACACAAATGCTGAGTGTCCAACATATGTTATCGTATTTAAAGGGCCAGTACCTGATTTTTTTCTTTTTGTATAAGCAGCTCTTGAGGTCAAAATAAGTGCACCGCGTCTGTCTGCATCTAATTACGCGCGTTAGCATGCTAGTTGTTGTCGTCGAAACCCTGCCTCGGTCTCTGAGAGTGTGAAAAGTGCTTATAAACTCATCGGGGTGAATAGATACGATGCTCTGAATGCAAAAATAAATCAGTGAGGAGCAACTGCAGAGTTTTGAGGTTCTGTCCAAGCTTAAAAATGTAATTAAGGTGAAAATTAATGATTGTGTTGTTGTAGTTGTGTCGTTCTTATGTTTTCAGTCTGATGTTGTTCAGATAAAAACAAAAACAACTGGACAAAGTGATGAGAGTCAGAATGTGTCAAATGTGAATCACAAACAGCTGAACCAGGAGGGGCCCCAGAGACACATTCAGCTTAGGGCCCCCTGAAAGCTGGAACCGGCCCTGGTCAGATCTGCGTAAAGGAGAGACTGCATGTTTTTTATTTTGTTTTTATCAATAGAAACATCTGCAAATTAATAAATGCAACACACTGTAGAACTTTTCAGGTGTAGCAATATCTCCACCGAGACAAGAAAACAAAAAAAACATAAAATATATTAAAGATAAGTTAGTCGCTTAAAAGTCATTAAACTAAAATCCTGAAAAGAATCATATCGTGATGGTTATGGCTCAGTGTGAGTGTTTAAAGAGGCGGTACTGTGTTTTTTTGAAGCTTTATAATGTCATTCCCTCATCAAAAACGAGCCAAAGGTTTTAAAGGTCACCCGCACATGTTTGAGTAATCTAGCAATCTCTCCCAGTCCCCAGTCGAACCCTCCCTTCAGTTCAGTGTTCGAGGCTCCACCCACAACACATGGCCCCGCCCCCTGCTCCTCCCTCCTTTCACAGAACAGAGAGAAACAGTGAGTGTCAAAAAACAAACTGATATTAATTCAACTTTGTAAATGTGATGATGAAATAAAAGGTAAGATGGTGATGTAAATCTGTTTTAGCTGTTAATAGAAGTGTATTGACCCTTTTTGAAATAAAACTGATGGAGCTGATTTCATTTTAAACTTGTTTTATTGTGAATTCACAATATTTAAATCAAAGTCCGACCTGGTGCAGGTCACTAACATCAAATACTCGAGTATAAAAACATAAAAGAGTCAAATTATAGCAGCTTAACAAAGTCTTTAACACATCAGGTCCATGTAAGTTTGGTCCTGTAACATTTGGACTCATTGACACATAGTAATACTAAGGAAAGGTTTGGTCTAAACTACAGATACAACTTAAATAGTGTTTTTCATTTGAATGTGATATACTGTGCGGCCCGAGGACACAGTCAGACAGTGGTCCTCATGATCAGGTCTTTTGGGGCGTCTCTCGTGCTCTTCACCACGGGGCAGATGACCAGAGGGGGCGTCTTCCCGTTGTCCTGCACACATGGGTTAAAGTACGGGACCACGGCTCCGCTGAAGTCGCAGTCTGTGAAACTGTAGATGAGTTTTTTGAGCTCTGCGTCGTAGAAGGACACGCAGCGCTGTTCATAGTCCACGTACACGCCCACTCTCTGTGGGGGCGGGGTCAGAGGCAGGGGGAGGGAGGGGCTAGTGCACGCGCCCAGACTGCCCCTTCGACGACAGATCGACCAGAAACCGGCGTCCGGACGCACGACGATAGTGCCTTTCCTCTGCACGGACTCCTGAGCCACGCCCACGTCCCAGTCGGTCTTATCTCCAACCTGCAACATAACACGAGACAGCTTTGTTACACACTGGGATGCTAACGTGCACTTCCTGATTCTCTTAGTGGATTCATCATCACAGTCCTAACTAAAGGTTGTATTCTCTTGTTTAGAAGAACACATTTGTAGATGAACATAATCCATAGAACATAGAGCTGTCCTCACCTGGACCTCCCAGTACTGTCGCCCAGAGGAGAAGTTCTCTTTGCCCAGGACACAGACGCACGAGTCGAAGCGTTTGTCGTTGTCGGTCACTGGGAGCTTCTTCTTCTGACTGCAGAGGCTCACCTGAGGAGCACAGATACAGGTGAGATCACAAATACACATCAGACAAGTCCCTATGGACGTTATATTAAAGCTCATGATCCATTGGAATCATTTTATTAGTGTTACTCTATAAAATGTACAGATATTATAAATGTACCTGTTTGCCGTCAGCAGAGATCTCTAGCCATCCTGAAGCGGTGTCTGGGTCGTAGGTCACGTCCAGAGCGTACTGACTCAGCTTCTCCACTTCTGTAAAGATAAAAACACTAAATGTTAATGTTCATTTTCAAACCTTTAATTGGACGTCTGGTGTTTATGAATAAAACAAACTGCACAGATTACACACCTTCTTCCAGCAGTTTGTCGCTGACTTTCTGGCAGATTTCCATCATTTCCGTCACACCATCTCTGATCGCTCCTGTGCCGCTGTCTGGATACACTTTGACTTGAGTCCAGTCTTGTGTCAGAGGTAGTTTATTCACTGAAGGAAAAGTCTGAAAAAAAAAAAGAAACAGTTACTATCAAGGGTTTAGGTGTACAGTTTATTTGATCTTGTTTGGTTTGAGTTTTCAGTTTTCTTCTGAGGACAAGTGGAAGAATTCTTCTTTCAAGTGTCCAGTCAGTTTGGAAATAAACGCAGGAATAAAACATAAGATTGGACTTAAGTACCTGTAACATCTCCAGGGGGTTCTGGGTAGCCTGCAGGTTGACTATTTCGATGCCTCTGGTCTGCAGGGCCTTCAACTCTGCTTGCAGGTGGTTGATCATTTGGTTGGCTTTTTCCTCCACCTCCTCCTGTCTCCTCTGCAGCTCCTCCACCACAGTGCTCTGCTGTCTCTCCACTGCACTGATCAGCATGGTGCACACCTCCACACTCTGCTGGATCTGCCTCTCCATCACTTTCTGAAACAAAAGCAAATTTAAAAACTAAATTAGATTCAATTAGAGGCTGCACCTGGTCATTTTTCCAGTGAATTGAGCTCGTCTTTATAGGAGTGTTATCATCAAAAATCCAGACTTACTTTGCTCTGGTCCACGGCCTGTTGAATCTCCTCTGTTTTGTGAATTCTTTCTTGCATCATCTTTTTAATCTGGGCTTTAGTTTCTTTTAGTGAAACCTGGAAAACAACACCACATTTTAAATGATAAACTTAGAGAGAGTTACATAAGGTTCACTATCTTGTCAGTTTCAAAGTTAAAGTCAGGTGACATGAGGAATGTTCTAACTGTACATTGTTTTGACACACAAATATTTAATAAACGATAATTATATGACATGAGTTTAGAGTTCAGACGAGATGCTATTAGAAGGTATATGAGAGTTCATTCACACTTAAAGGCTATAAATAACCTTCACAGGAATTTATTAGGTCTTAAAAATAGAAATACGCTGCTATTCTTGGTTCTGTCTAGTTTAAAAAGTCCCTCATTTTTGTCTTTCCCTGGCAAATCTAGAGCCTGAAAGTCCTTCTTCATTCACTCCTCACTTGATGGTGGTAGGACACAGCTGCCCTGGGACAGACTGACAGAAACGAGGCTGCTAATCTGCACCATCGGCCCCTCTCAGCACCACCACACTCACACCACATTCATACTGCTAAATGGTAACGTCATCTATGGTTGGCCAATATTACAAATGTTCACTTTAGTGTGTTCCTTCTAAATTTGTCCAGACCTTACCTTGACTTTCTTGCAGGCTCGGTCTATGGGCACTGTCGGATGGTTCCTGTGGTCTCTGGCGGTGCAGCTGGAGCACACTGGCGTCTGGTCTTTCTTGCAGAACATCTCCAGAGGTTTGTTGTGTCTTCTGCAGAGGTGAGAGGTGGAGAAGGTGGCGGGGTCGGTGAGTCCGAAAGTGCTCGGATCATTGTCCTGTCCGGGATTAGACAGGGACCTGGAAGTGCAGAAGACGACATTTTATTGACCGGTTTAAAGGGCCAATATTACACTATTTTATGATCTATGTTATCATGTTGTTTCCTCATCACAAATACATCTGAAGAATCGTCTCTTCTCAGATTAACCTCTTAAAATGCTCAACAACACAATGCGACGTACGTTTCAAAATGCTGGATGATTTCTTTGAAGCCGTGGTTGATGCGTAGCTCCGGGCGGCTGCTGAAGGTCTCTTTGCAAAGGGGGCACTCGGGGCGGGACTTGGTCTCCCAGTAGCCCTCAATGCAGTCCAGGCAGAAGTTATGACCGCACGGAGTGGACACGGGGTCCCGGTAA
This sequence comes from Periophthalmus magnuspinnatus, assembly GCF_009829125.3. NCBI lineage: Eukaryota > Metazoa > Chordata > Actinopteri > Gobiiformes > Gobiidae > Periophthalmus > Periophthalmus magnuspinnatus. The sequence continues at coordinate 2,970,038 of NC_047143.1, read as the reverse complement.
ATGTCCAGACAGATGCAGCATTTAAACTGCTCCTCGAACCACAGTGAGTTCACACTGACCGACACTGCAGAACAAGACACGAGATGAGACAAAGACCAAATGAACCTATTCTATCTTCAAATAGATTTATTCACTTTTCAAGCTTACAGGACGGTTTGCAATTAATTTTAGGAATAACAATTAAAATAAAGCATGTTTTAATGTTTTAAAGTTTCAAAATCTATCTTTTTTCTTGCTTTTTCAGATCATGAGAATCAGAATCTGTGCAGTTCAGAAAAGCTGCAGCCAAATTGTGAAAATGTACAAAATGTCAAAAGCAAAAAATAAAAAATATCACACTAAATATTTCCTTTATGAGAATTTGCTAATTAAATCCACGTCCAGGCTGCAGTAAGAGCTTTGGATCTTACCTGGCTGAGTCGACATTTTGGCAGGTTTCTTCAGAATAACGGCAGTGAAGTCGTGCTCTGGGTTTTATACACACCTGTCCCTCCTCCTCACGTGAGTCACATTCACACTCACTGTTGTCTAGACTCAGCTCCGCCTTCGGGTATTTCAGATCTTGCTTCACGCTGATTGAACACGGGTCCAGTTTTGCAATAATGAAGTAATAGTTATGATTAATATCAGAATGAATGCAACACACACTGATGGGAAGAGTGTGATTTCAGGACTAATCTTTTTTCCGGAAGTAATAATAAGAAATAATTCCCTCAGTACAATGCACTCTGTTCTTAGATTATATTTTATGATAAGATGATTTCCAAATATACTAGACGATATTGGTTCAAAAGTATCAGTCAAAACACAGGAAACGCTAACGGCAAACGTCATTTTTTAATCTTGCACAAAGTTACATCAACACAATCCAACACTAGGAAGGATTATACAGGAAGTTTGTGTGCATCCCTGAGTCCTGCAGAGAGCTGAAAATAATGAAAAATTATGGTTGGACAATTCATTAAACTGTGAGGTCAAGAGTCAGTCACGTTGACCTGGTGTCTGGGGTCACAGAGAGGTCAAGTTATTGGGATTTAAAGTCAAACTCTTCCATAAACTTCCTTTAAAACTGTTGAGGATAAAATACACAGATATAATTCCATGTTCATGCTATTGATCATTTAGCAACTTGGCTAGTCAGATTTTAGAGTTTCTGAGCAGAGTCGCCTCTCCGCAGATCTGACCTGCAGCCTGGCCCAGCGTTGTCAAGTGTTTGTCTTTATTGAAATAAGTTCAGGTAGATGTTCGTCTTTGAGAGGAATTTGGTTTGGGATGAGTAAAAAAACACTAAAACGACAAAGTGAATGACATGCAGTTTAATGCTTTACTGTGGAACATTACTGGCTAAACAATGACATGTCCATGGAGACGAGCAGATGGTTGACGCTCCACTATTAAAAAGTTACGCAGTGCAGTTTTAAATATTAGAAAAGTGGTGCAGTGGGATACAAGGAGAACTTATTTCATACAGAAGAGTTTTACATTTTTTGACCTAAATGGAACAATATTTATAATCTTAATAAAAAAAATGTACATTGCATTGTCCTCGTTTCTCCAAGAATCCATTGTTGTGTGCGTGTGCGTATTGTTTTGCAGCAGAAGTTGTCATGCTGATGTTAAACTTTACGCATGGGTGCACAGATGCAAAAACGTGAAGTAGAAAAGTACAGCAAATGCGTCACCAGCTGCAGCCGCCCGGATACAGTGGAGAAAGAAAAATGTAGATCTGATTTCTGAGCAAAGTGAAACCAAACGCACGAGGAATTCAACCCGACAGTAGGTAACATACTCACTCTTGTATGTCCATTTATGCTGAATTGCCTTCTCCAGGACTTTACAAACTACAGAACAAATAACAGAAAACAAATAGTGCAAACAGCCTTTCTATCTGTATCTGAAACTCATCACTGTTTCTCTCTGGAAAAGTGGGTTGTCCATCACTGTCTGTTAGAAGAGAACACACTGTATGAAATATATCTATAATACACTTAAGGGACCAGATCACATGACTGCATCAGGCTAAGGACGAGCCGCATCAAAACTGAGACACAGGAAAGACCAGTCTGAGCTCGTCTACATGCTGCTTCAATGTGTTAACTACTACATTTATAAAGTCTGTGCTCAACCAATCAGGTTTAATCCCACCACAGACTGAGATGCTCTTATCAAAGAGACAAATGACATCCGCCTGACACTGATACAAAGTCTCAGTCTTGATCCTGTTAGATCTGAGTGTTTCCTTTGACACTGTGGATCATGGGATCCTCTTACAGAGACTAGAGGACTGGGAGGGCATCTGTGGTACGGCACTAAACTGGTTCAGGTCCTTTCTAGAAAACAGGGAGTACTTTGTTGAAACTGGAAAATGTGTCTCTGATAAAATGTCCCTGACCTGTGGGGTGCCCCAGGGGTCAATCCTGGGGCCCCTGTTGTTCAGTCTCTACATGCTGCTGTTAGGTCAGTTAATACACAACCATAATGTGTCACACACAACTCTGCAGACGAGTCAGATCTATGTCTCACTGCAGCAGATGAATATGGATGGATTCACTCACTGCATCAACAGATCAGTGTGTGGAGGAAAAACAACTTTCTCCAGATAAACTCAGACAAGACTCAAGTCACAGAAACATAGAGAAAGTGTCAGCATCACCTCCAGTCTCTCTCTCTAAAACCTGCAACTCAGGCTAGAAATCTAGGGCTAATAATGGACACAGACTTGAACTTCAAACAAATAACATCTACAGCTTTTTACATCTAAAAACATGTCAAAAATCAAAGGTAAACTGTCAAAACCAGACTCAGAGACTTATCCTGCGTTTGTGTCCAGTAGATTAGACGACTGTAACGTCCTGATCACTGGACTCTACAAACGAACCTTAAGACAGAACAGAACATCCAGAACATCCAGAACATCCAGAACATCCAGAACATCCAGAACATCCAGAACATCCAGAACATCCAGAACACTGATGCTCGGGTCAGGACTAGAACCAGGAAGTACTTCACACATGTGGCTCAAGTCTCTGGCTCCTGTGGCTCAGAGAACAGACTGTATACTGTATAGAGAATGGACTTGTATACTTATTTGTTTTGTATTTTATTGTATTTTTTGTATTGCTTCTGTCACATAAATGAAGAGTGAAAGAGCCGGTCTAGTGAACGGCTCTTTGAAATGAACGGACCCGTGGTGTGAATCAGCCTAAACTAACACTGTGATTACTCAGCTGTTCTATCTGTGTTTGTTATATCTGTCCCTATTAATATAATAAACCAATAAATAAAATAAACAACTCTTTGAAATGAATAAATCTAAAAGAATCGGATTCAATAAAAATGCCAAAAGTGTCTGCTCCAAACCTCCTGCGTTTACCGACACACCTCTCCTTTAAAAAGACCCGACTGAGCACTGAGGTGAGCCAGGGAATGTTTATTTGTACGGCACATTTGGTACAAAGTCATTCAAAGTGCTTAACAGAATAAGAAAGACAATAAAATCACAATAGAAACACATAAAAACATACATAAATAATCATAAAAGTGACATTAGTGCAGAATAAAACCCTCTCAGATGCACAGATAAACAGAAGTGTTGTGTCCAGACTGTTCCAGGTTTTAGTTGCACAAAACTCAAAACTCTGATTCTCCATGTTCAGTCCTGACTCTGGACCAGCAGGAGGCCGGTCCCTTACGTCCTCCTCATGTGAGATGGTTCTAACATGTGGGAGATGTTCTTTGGAGAGACTTGTTCACACAGAGCTGCAGAGCTGGAATTCACTTCCCTGAACTTATTCGCTTAATTACTTCCATAAGAATTGACAGGCTCTAATTAATGAAATCTTCCATAACGGAGCCCGGTGTGTGAAGTTAGACTGAGGTTTTGTGCAATAGTTTGGCGCCACACCTGCTCTTCCACTCCTTTGCCTCCGAATGCTTCTAAACCGCACTTTCTTTGTGTTGGCACTTCCGGTTAAGCAGGAATTCCATTTGTTTCAATGGAGAAAGGTTTTTTTTTTTGGTTAAACTCTGAAATAAATTAGTGTTGATTTGTGTAAAACGCAAGTCAACGCTGCACGATTCTCTGAGTCTTTAAAACGGCTCTGTCCCTGTAGATCACATGTGTCAAACTCAAGGCCCGGGGGCCAAATGCGGCCCGCCACGTCATTTTATGTGGCCCGCCAGAAGGTAAATTAAGGCTTGACTGTCATTTTAAAATAAGTCTGTGCTGCTTTAATGTGTGCACTGACAATAAACTAATGAGATTTTCCCAATAAGTGACACTGAGAAATATTTGCAAATAATCATCCCAAATTGTTCAGGAAGAGGAAAATTGTCGGCGTGGAAGGAAGTTTCAAGAAAGATGCTAAAGGTGAATACAAGTTTGTGCTTTAAGGAGAAAATCTGTATGTTTTTTGTGTTATGAGGCGCGGTCGGTACAATCTACATCGACATTTTGACACCAAACACGGAGCTAAGTGTGAAAAAGTGAGTCTGCAAGAAAAACAACACATTGTCCAATAATTAAAAGTCTGTTTTTGAAGCAGAGCTGAAGGTTCTGACCAGATAAACACTTTTAAAAATGTCAGTTTATCAGGAAATACACAGTTACACAGACACATAATATTTGCAACTTGAATAAGTAATAAATCCAGAAAGTTATTTAACAAGTTTAAAAGTATTTACATTTATTTTACATGACATTCAGTTACATTTAGTGACATTTATCCTGTTGCACAGTCACATCTGGCCCTTGATGGCGGCCATTTTGCTGATGTGGCCCTCGGTAAAAATGAGTTTGACGCCTCTGCTGTAGATGGACAGATGGACGGCCCCGTGCAAAATAATACAACCCCAATGACGATGGCGTCGCCCACGGCAACGTCCAGAATAAGGTGATGTCGTCCCTCTCACATTTTCCATAGACACCTGAAAAGAGCAGAAAAGTGCACATGACCAGGGCCGTACGCAGGATTTAAAATACTGAGGGCCAAATGAGAAAGTATTTCATCTACAATGTGTAATCTTTAAATGACTTTAGTGTTTTCTTGCGTGTTGAGGTGGTCCATTTAGACTCTGTTGTGTTCAGTGTGTGTCTTGTAGATCTACTGTTGAAGGCTGAGGGTCTGGGGGCCCCACTCCCTGGACTTTTTCAAATAAAATCCTGTAGTTTCATTCAGCCTGGAGGACAACGGAGGAGGATGAAAATAAAATCCACTCTCTCCAGCCCAGACTCGTGGTAAAATGATGGTAAAGGGTCATGGGCACATTCTCATATACAGACATGTTTTAGTGTCATGGTTGCTAGGTAACAGTGATGAGCCCGTGTCCAACCAGGAAGTAAAATGATAAATGAGGCTTATTTTTGTTCAAATCTTAAATATAACGATGTTTTCCTGAGAGTTTAACCCGGCATCTGCATAAAGATGTTGTAAAGTCTTTTAAAACCCGTTGGATCAGTTTGACACTCCCGTTTGTTTTCACTCCAGCGATGAACAAAGACACAAACGGTTGCTTCATCTTGGTTCTCATCCAACAATGTGTCCGATTTAACAAAACAAAATAGTGATGGCAGCGACTTGTTTATTGTTCTCGTTCAACAAAAGGCCTTTAAGAATTCAGGCGTGATTTCTGTTTTCAAAAATCTGATTTATATTACACTGACGCCAAACTGCGAACTGTGTGTCAGATGCCCTCCCTGTGTGTCAGATGCCCTCCCTGCGTGTCAGATGCCGTCCCTGCGTGTCAGATGCCGTCCCTGCGTGTCAGATGCCGTCCCTGCGTCTCCACAGGGTCTTATTCTGCGTAAAAGCTGCTCACTCTGTACTTTAAACCTCTACAAACCTGTTCTGAGATACATGGGATCCTCGGGTTGTTTTAAAGTTCAAATTTCAGTCTCTTAAATGTAAATTCTTGTCGTTGGTGAATTGTGATTGTTTTGATTTCAGAGCACAAACATAAAGGAGGAAGTCGACCGGCGCGTGGGCACGTTTCACAGTTTCACGTTTTTTTTTGGCGCAGGGACAGAGCACGGGTCTGATTTTATCGCAAAGTGCTGCGTTTACAACACGATATATGAGGGAAACTAGATCTGAACGATATGGGAAAAATGTCTAGATGTGATTTGCAATTTGCGTTTTTAATATTAGGATTCTGTTCAAAGGTCACATTTTAAACACGTCCAGAAGAACTGATCTGACAAACTGACACAAGAGTCACGTTTCAGATCATCTTTGCACTGACGTAAACGACAGGGAAACAGTTTTGAAGCAGATTAACACTGGAGATTTTGATGTTTCCTAAAAACTCGAGGCGACCGGGGTTTTAGCTGCAGCCCGAGCTTTAATTATCCTTAAATCTTTGCTGAAAACTCATTTGTTTGCAGTGGCTTTAATCACGAGCTGTGCAGGACTCTTGTATTTGTTGTGTTCTATGGTATTTTTTCCTGTTTTGTTTTATAAAATTGCACTTTATATTGCACTTTAGGCAGCAATAATTGTTTTTAAATGTGCTTTTTGAATAAATGTTGGACGTTCATGATCGAAATGGTTTAGGCTGAATTAAAAAAATACTTATAATGCCTAAAACATTTTAATAATAACACACAGGAATTCAAGAAAAGCAGCATCAGTTCTGCAACATATGACTTAATATGTAAACAAAAGAAAAAAAAAATATAAATACAAACCTCGACAGTCATATGAATCACTCCTGAGTCCTGTAATTCTCAAAAAGTCGTGTTTTATACTCTTTTATTCTTTTTAAATGTTTCTATTGTGTAGCAGCTTTTTAATTTATCATCGAGGTTTTTCCACACACAAACCCACATGTGTCAAACTCAAGGCCCTGGAGCCAAATGCGGCCCGCCAAGTCATTTTATGTGGCCGCGACAAGGTAAATTAAAAGGTCTGACTGTCGTAAAATATTAGTTTATCAGGAGATTCACAGTTAAACAGCCATTTTTTTTATATCTATGGAAATCCACATGTAATATTTGTAAAAAATATAGAAATGGTCAATTAACAATATTAAAAAGTAGTTGCATTTATTTTACATTACATTTGGTTATATTTAGTTACATTTATACTGTCTAACAATTACATCTGGCCCTTTGAGAGTAACTATTTTGTTGATGTGGCCCTTGGTGAAAATGAGCTAACTCCCTGATGTTTTTTACTGGTTCTAGTCTTAATTTTTTTTAATAAACCTGTTCGTCTGACATGATATTGACTCTCTCTGGTCGAATAACTTCTGTAAACAAGAGGGGAGTTTATGATTATACATCTTGTGCCTCATTATGGCATCATTTTCTCACCGACGGGACATTCGGACACCACGGAAAATGTCATTACCTCTAAATAACAACAACACAACAGTTACAAGATCAACAAAAGAGTCAAGTCAACTCTGAACTAAACACAAAATATCAGATCATTACACTATTTTCTTTTATATACGTTTATTTCCTGATCAAATACATCGAGTCAAAAGTTCAAATTCAAACACTGCACAATGTGAATCGTGCGTTTCCATTCCACATAAGACGATATGTTGTTGTTGTGGGCTCTGATCCAAGAACATCTGAACAGATATAAAGAGTTAAACCGGAACGTCTCAGTGTTGTTTTACTTTATAAAACATGTCATGGGAAGTATCTGTGGTATGTTTTGTGCTCACCCTGTTGATCCAGGCGTCGCTCTGGCTTTAATGAAGGTCACGTACACTCACCTGAAGGATTATTAGGAACACCATATTAATACAGTGTTTGACCTTTCACCTTCAGAACTGCCTTAATTCTACGTGGCTTTGATTCAAGGCGCTGATTCTTTAGAAATGTTGGCCCATATTGAGAGGAGCATCTTGCAGTTGATGGAGATTTGTGGGATGCACATCCAGGGCACGAAGCTCCCGTTCCACCACATCACAAAGATGCTCTATCAGGTTGAGATCTGGTGACTGTGGGGGCCATTGTAGTTCAGTGAACTCATTGTCATGTTCAAGAAACCAATTTGAAATGATTGGAGCTTTATGACATGGAGCATTATCCTGCTGGAAGTAGAGGAGGAGGATGGGTACATGGTGGTCATGAAGGGATGGACATGGTCAGAAACAATGTTCAGGTCGCCCGTGGCATTTAAACGATGCCCAATTGGCACTAAGGGACCTAAAGTGTGCCAAGAAAACATCCCCCACACCATTACACCACCACCACCACCAGCCTGCACAGTGGGAACAAGGCATGATGGATCCATGTTCTCATTCTGTTTACGCCAAATTCTGACTCTACCATTTGAATGTCTCAATAGAAAACGAGACTCATCAGACCAGGCAACATTTTTCCAGTCTTCAACTGTCCAATTTTGTTGAGCTCGTGCAAATTGTAGCCTCTTTTTCCTATTTGTAGTGGAGATGAGTGGTACCCGGTGGGGTCTTCTGCTGTTGGAGCCCATCCGCCTCAAGGTTGTGTGTGTTGTGGCTTCACAAATGCTTTGCTGCATTCCTCGATTGTAACGAGTGGTTATTTCTGTCAACGTTGCTCTTCTATCAGCTTGAATCACTCGGCCCATTCTCCTCTGACCTCTAGCATCAACAAGGCATTTTCACCCACAGGACTGCTGCATACTGGATGTTTTTCCCTTTTCACACCATTCTTTGTAAACCCTAGAAATGGTTGTGCGGGAAAATCCCAGTCACTCAGTCTGGCACCAACAACCATGCCACGCTCAAAATCGCTTAAATCACCTTTCTTTCCCTTTCTGACATTCAGTTTGGAGTTCAGGAGATTGTTTTGACCAGGACCACACCCCTAAATGCACTGAAGCAACTGCCATGTGATTGGTTGATTAGATAATTGCATTAAGGAGAAATTGAACAGGTCCTAATAATACTATAGGTGAGTGTATGTTTAGGATCTTGTGCTGATGGTATAAACTTCCACATTACACGTCTATAATTTGTCTTTATCACTGGGATCAGGACGGCGAGGTTCATCACAATCCAACAGAAATCACAATTTGAACAAAATGATCAAACCACAAAGGCAGCACAAACAGTAAACTCTCCTGTGTTATTCTCACAGACTGTATTTATAAATGACGGAGCTAACCTGCTAGCCGCCGCGCTCCAAACAGGAAGTGGCTCCAATTCACTTTACATTGAAAAACTGTGGCTCCTCTCTCTGTAACTGCTGCTGTCAGACTCAAAATGTGTGCAAAATATGTTTACTGTTTACTCCTTCACTACATTTTTAAACGGGTACTGCAATAATTGACTTAATGTGGTACTTTTACTTTTACTTGAGTAGCAAAACTGAGTACTTCTTCCACCAGTCAATCTCAGTGGGATTTTTCCTGGTTAAATAAAGGTTAGAATGAATAAATAAATAACAAACAAACAAAAAAAACAAAAAAAGTTCAAATTAAATATAAAACAATAAAACAATAAAACAATAAATAAAACAATAAATAAAACAATAAAACAAACAATAAATAAAAAAATAAATAAATAAATAAATAAATAAATAAATAAATAAATAAATAAATAAATAAATAAATAAATAAATAATACTCTAAAGTTACACCATTTAGAAACCAAACCTGTCTCCCGTGGCTGTGTGTTTGGTTCTTTATATTCGATGATTGTTTTTGCTCTCGACTGGTTTAGAAGTTGCTCGGGACGATTCAACCTGATAAATAAATTAATATTAATATCTCTGTAATCACTGGGTTTATCCACATGAAACAAAAAAGTTCAGTGTCTTTTCTGCACGGAGTAACTAAGATGAAACGCTTTTATTACAACAGCTTCGGAACATTCTCCATGGAGATAGGTATTTTTTATGCCATACTGTGGAACATTAAAGCCAAAGGAACAACATTTCTATGGAAGCAAACAGAAGGAGGTCAGGTTTGTGGAGATGCAAGCATGCTCACAGTAAGGACACAGCATAAGGTGCGAACTAAGCACAAAATTTCAAATCATTGCACTATTTTATTTATTCTTTTAATTGTTTTTCTTTTGTGCATTGTCCCTGATCAAATACAAAGATTCAAAACTTCAAATTCAAACACTGCTCAATGTAAAGGTTCCACTTCACATACGACTTAAACAATGTGATGTTGTTGTTTCGGGCTCTCATCCAAGAACATCTGAACAAACAGAACCACAAAGATCATTAAACATATAAAACATATGGTGTCACTGAAGTCCAGGGCGTGTCCACAGAAATCAAGGGCGTGGTAAAGAAAAGTGAGGGATGAAAATGTAATTTTATTTTATTTTATTTATTTATTTATTTTAATTAGGACAGTGCATATTAATCAACATGTCAACAAACAGCATCAATGTAAATATGCCGGAATTAGCACAATAGCTACTTTACACCCGTAATGAACGCCCTCCAGCGCCCTCCCTCTCTCTTTCTCCCTCTCTCTTTCTCCCTGCGCCCTCTCTCTTTTTTCCTGAGCCCTCTCTCTTTCTGTCTGCACCCTCTCTTTCTCCCTCTCTTTCTCCCTCCGCCCTCTCTCTTTCTCCCTCTCGCTTTCTCCCTGAGCCCTCTCTCTTTCTCCCTCTCTCTTTCCACCTGCGCCCTCTCTCTTTCTGTCTGTGCCCTCTCTCTTTCTCCCTGTGCCCTCTCTCTCTCTCTTTCTTTCTGAGCCCTCTCTCTTTCCACCTGCGCCCTCTCTCTTTCTGTCTGTGCCCTCTCTCTTTCTCCCTGTGCCCTCTCTCTCTCTCTTTCTCCCTGCGCCCTCTCTCTTTCTCCCTGTGCCCTCTCTCTCTCTCTTTCTCCCTGCGCCCTCTCTCTTTCTCCCTCTCTCTTTCTCCCTCTCTCTTTCTCCCTCTCTCTTTCTCCCTCTCTCTTTCTCCCTCTCTCTTTCTCCCTTTCTCCCTCTCTCTTTCTCCCTCTCTCCCTCTCTCTGTCACATTTGTTGAGATCATGCTGTGATGTTGAGTGTTGTGTCTGATCGTGACTCTGCTCGTGTTTGTTTACTTCACTTTTTTCAGTTGTACAGTGATATTAAACTGCACAGATTGAAAAATGACAAATTCTGTGATAAATAATAAACTTATGTTTGGATTGTTCATGATGTCAAAGTCGACTCAATTCAATCTGATTTAAATTTATTTCTATAAAGCCCAAAATCACAGCAGCAGTTTTCTCTTAGAGTTCAACATGAGAATTGATTTAATAAAGATGTAAGAATGTTTAATAAAGATGTAAGAATGTTTAATAAAGATGTAAGAATGTTTAATAAAGATGTAAGAATGTTTAATAAAGATGTAAGAATGTTTAATAAAGATGTAAGAATGTTTAATAAAGATGTAAGAATGTTTAATAAAGATGTAAGAACGTTTAATAAAGATGTAAGAATGTTTAATAAAGATGTAAGAATGTTTAATAAAGATGTAAGAATGTTTAATAAACATGTAAGAATGTTTAATAAAGATGTAAGAATGTTTGTTTCTGGTGTCAGACCAAGAGACGGAAACATAAAGTCAGAAGATTTAATGAGTCTGACAGGTGAAGTGAAAAATGAAACAACGGACTGTGTGTGTGTGTGTGTGTGTGTGTGTGTGTGTGTGTGTGTGTGAGGAGGGTCCTATTAATGTGTGTGTGTGTGAGGAGGGTCCTATTAATATGTGTGTGTGTGTGAGGAGGGTCCTATTAATGTGTGTGTGCGTGAGGAGGGTCCTATTAATATGTGTGTGTGTGTGAGGAGGGTCCTATTAATGTGTGTGTGCGTGAGGAGGGTCCTATTAATGTGTGTGTGTGTGTGTGCTGAGTGTGTGTGTGAGGAGGGTCCTATTAATGTGTGTGTGTGTGAGGAGGGTCCTATTAATATGTGTGTGTGTGTGAGGAGGGTCCTATTAATATGTGTGTGTGTGTGTGCTGAGTGTGTGTGTGAGGAGGGTCCTATTAATGTGTGTGTGTGTGTGTGTGAGGAGAGTCCTATTAATGTGTGTGTGTGTGTGAGGAGGGTCCTATTAATGTGTGTGTGTGTGTGCTGAGTGTGTGTGTGAGGAGGGTCCTATTAATGTGTGTGTGTGTGTGTGTGTGAGGAGGGTCCTATTAATGTGTGTGTGTGTGTGTGTGAGGAGGGTCCTATTAATGTGTGTGTGTGTGAGGAGGGTCCTTCTAATCCGCACGGCGTCTTTATGAGGCCCACACTCGTCTGCACGACATCTTCTGGTTCTGGGGCCTTCCATACGTCTGCGCCCCCTGGTGGACACGTGTTATTTACCTCAGCGTTAGAAAATCAAGACTCCAGTTTGATGAAGTCACTGCTGGAGAAAACCATAAAAATCAACAATGAAAGACAAACAGACAAATCAACCAACAGAAAACAAGCAAATGGAGAAGTGTCCCAGAGCGCCCCCTGTCTTTAAACGCTCCTTCTGCAAAGAAAAACTAAAAAAAAAATACTTTATACAGTGCATTATTTTCTCACCAACTGGACATTTGGAAAATAGTGCCCCCTGTAGGGAATAGTGTGAACATTCAGACATAAACAATAACACAACAATCACAAGAACAACAAAAAGTCTCAACTCTGAACTAAACACAAAATATCAGATCATTACACTATTTTCTTTTATATACGTTTTTTGTTTTTTTTTTGTTTTTTTTTGTGCCTTGTCCCTGATCAAATCCACCGAGTCAAAAGTTCAAATTCAGACGTACGACTTCACGTAAGACGATATGTTGTTGTTGTGGGCTCTCATCCAAGAACATCAGATATAAAGAGTTAAACCGGAACGTCTCAGTGTCGTTTTACTTCATAAAACATGTTGTGGGAAGTATCTGTGGTATGTTTTGTGCTCACCCTGTTGATCCAGGCGTCGCTCTGGCTTTAATGAAGGTCACGTATGTTTAGGATCTTGTGCTGATGGTATAAACTTCCACATTACACGTCTATAATTTGTCTTTATCACTGGGATCAGGACGGCGAGGTTCATCACAATCCAACAGAAATCACAGTTTGAACAAAATGATCAAACCACAAAGGCACAAACAGTAAACTCTCCTGTGTTATTCTCACAGACTGTATTTATAAATGACGGAGCTAACCTGCTAGCCGCCGTGCTCCAAACAGGAAGTGGCTCCAATTCACTTTACATTGAAAAACTGTGGCTCCTCTCTCTGTAACTGCTGCTGTCTGACTCAAAATGTGTGCAAAATATGTTTACTTTTTACTCCTTCAGTACATTTTTAAACAGGTACTTTAATACTTTTACTTAAGTTGATTTTTTTCATGTGATACTTTTACTTTTACTTGAGTAGCAAAACTGAGTACTTCTTCCACCAGTGAATCTCAGTGGGATTTTTCCTGGTTAAATAAAGGTTAGAATGAATAAAATAAATAAATAAATAAGTTAAAATAAAATAAAAATTAATGAATAAAAAAATAATAATAAAATAATTAAAATAATTAAAATAATAATAAATAAATAATAAAATAAAAAAGTTAAAATAATAATAAATACATAAAAATAAATAAATAAGTTAAAATAAAATAAAAATTTATTAATTAATTAAATAATAATAATAAATAATAATAAATAAATAATAAAATAAATAAGTTAAAATAAAAAAATAATAAATAAATAAAAATAAATAAATAAATAAGTTAAAATAAAATAAAAATTAATTAATTAATTAAAAAATAATAATAAATAATAAATAATAATAAAATAATAAAAATAATAATAATAATAATAATAAATAAATAATAAAATAAATAAGTTAAAATTAAAAAATAAATAAATAAATAAAAATAAATAAATAATAAAATAATATACAATGAAAAAATTAAAATAAATAAATAAATACTTCAAAGTTACACCATTTATGAAGAAAACATGTCTCCCTTGGCTGTGTCTGGTTCTTTATATTTGTCAGTGATGATTGTTTTGCTCTTGACTGGTTTAGAAGTTGCTCAAGATGCTTCAACAGGATAAATAATTCACTTAAATGCACGTGCGAATTAACTTTACTGAAATTAGATTTTTGGCGACGCCCCAGATCGCTCCGGTGTTCCTCGTCTCGTCCATTCCTCCGTAGAAAACGTGTATCAAATCAAACTTTACTTTAGAAAGATACATGCATGTCACTTTTTGCCAAACAAGACTAAAGTAAAGTCGTGTTTTTTTTACTATAGATGTTTTTATCGCATTGAAAAACATACAAAAACCTGCATTCTTACAGCGAGCGGGCTTGCATCTCCACAAACCTGACTCTTACACGGCCTGCTGGACTCTGCCCCGCTTGTTCCCTTACAAATGTTTCTTTGGCGATAATATTCCAAAGTGTGTTATAAAATAAATGTATCTCCATGGGGAATTTTTTTTTTTATTTTATTTTTTATATATTTTTTTTAACGCTTTTTCACTTTTTCCTTCTGTAGAATCGTGCAGATAATGCGGCTTCTCCAGAAAGTTCCACGTCTGTCGCTTTAAATGTGAACGTGACGGTTCAGTTAAGCCTGGACAAACTTCAGATTACACCTCACGTTTTCATTTATTGTTTTGTCTTATTGCCATAATCGTGTAACATTCGATAAGCCGCCGTGACGGATAAATGTGCAAACCTCTCGTTGGTGACGTCGGTGCAGTTTGGCCTGGACATTTTGTTCTGCCGATATAAAGGAGACAGTGACGCAAAACTACAAAAAAATAAACAATAGGCCAACGTGCCAGTCGAGCTTAGGCTGGATAAAATCTGTGTAAACAAACTTTCTACTGACTGTGAGATGGTGAAAAGTGTTTAACATGAGCGACGTCGTTGTAAACAGTTTGGACTCGGACACAGTTATTCCTCATTTACCCGATGGATTTGATGCTTTTTTTTATCAAATACATGGGAAAATCACAGGACACATTTTTTCTTTTGCCTTTTCAAAACATGGAATAGTTTGTTCTGAATGATTCATTGCTTAAACACACACACACACACACGAGAGCACGCACACACACACACAGCACATTTATGTTCTGACACATGGTCCGATCACAGAGCTGTTTTCAGAGAACTGATTATTATTATGTGCTGTTTGTTTGTTTCAGTCGATTATTTTCAAAGAGCATTCACATTTGATACATTTGGTCTTTCTTTGGTCCTAGTTTGGTCCTAGTTTAGTCCTAGTTTGGTCCCAGTTTGGTCCTAGTTTGGTCCTAGTTTGGCCCTGGTTTGGCCCTGGTTTGGTCTTGGTTTGATCTTTCGTTGGTGCTGGTTTGGTCCTGGTTTGGTCCTGGTTTGGTCCTGGTTTGGTCCTGGTTTGATCCTGGTTTGGTCCTGGTTTGGTCCTGGTTTGGTCCTGGTTTGATCCTGGTTTGGTCCTGGTTTGGTCCTGGTTTGGTCCTGCTTCGGTCCTGGTTCGGTCCTGGTTTGATCCTGGTTTGATCCTGGTTTGATCCTGGTTTGGTCCTGCTTTGGTCCTGGTTTGGTCCTGCTTTGGTCCTGCTTTGGTCCTGGTTTAGTCCTGGTTTAGTCCTGGTTTGGTCCTGGTTTAGTCCTGGTTTAGTCCTGGTTTGGTCCTGGTTTAGTCCTGGTTTGGTCCTGGTTTAGTCCTGGTTTGGTCCTGGTTTGGTCCTGGTTTGGTCCTGCTTTGGTCCTGGTTTGGTCCTGGTTTGGTCCTGGTTTGGTCCTGCTTTGGTCCTGGTTTGGTCCTGGTTTGGTCCTGGTTTAGTCCTGGTTTGGTCCTGGTTTGGTCCTGGTTTGGTCCTGGTTTGGTCCTGGTTTGGTCCTGGTTTGGTCCTGGTTTGGTCCTGGTTTGGTCCTGGTTTAGTCCTGGTTTAGTCCAGGGGCTGCACTCTCCACATGCTCACACCATAACTGACCCCTCATAGTTAAAATGTGTTTTTCAAGGTGTTTTGAACCAGAACTGAACTAAACGCCATAAAACTGAAACGCTGATGTTAGTCCTGACTGTGGCCACCAGCATCGAGGTCCGAGAGAGTCCAGGACTAAACCAGGACTAAACCAGGACTAGACCAGGACTACACCAGGACTAAACCAGGACTAAACCAGGACTAGACCAGGACTACACCAGGACTAAACCAGGACTAAACCAGGACTAGACCAGGACTACACCAGGACTAAACCAGGACTAAACCAGGACTACACCAGGACTAAACCAGGACTACACCAGGACTAAACCAGGACTAAACCAGGACTACACCAGGACTAAACCAGGACTACACCAGGAGGCCGGTCCCTGACAGCAGATGGTTCCTCACATGTTCCTCACATGTCAGAGATGGACTTTAATGCTGCTCCATGGAAAGTACCACAGGATCTAAACCCAGTCTAGGCCTAATCTATGACTCAACCAGAAAATAGCACATACACCATGATTTAAGTAAACTGAACTTCTTTAATCAAGGGACAAAAAATGGAAAATGCAGACACAAGTGACTCAGAGTTAAAGAAACAGTGGACCTGCAGAGGAGCTCACGTACCACCAGAGGGAGACATACCAGAGTTTCAGAAACATGTTTAATCATTGAAATCCAAACCGGGCCTTGAGCTCGTCTAATCAACTCCTTTTGGACGTTCTAAAACTAAATCCAAACACTGGGGTGATCTTCTCTGTGGCTCGGCCCAAACTCTGGAACAAACTGCCTCTTGACACACGGACCATCACTGACCTTGGTCTTTTTAAATCCAGGCTTAAAACATATTTATTCAGACTTTCAACACTTAGTAATGTTGTGACACATTATCTTTATTTATAATTTGTTATATTAATGTACTTTATTCTATTTTATTCTCCTATTTTACTGTTTTAGTGTGATTTTAACTTTGGTCACCTTGACTGCTGTAATGTGATTGATTGATTGAACCATAAACATTTCCTGGTTGATTCACTTTTAAACGTTTTACCTCGTTTTACCTTCTCCTTAAGTGACTTAGACTGAAACTGTGCCCTTTGACTCTGATTCCATTAATTTTATTGTTGTGTTGTTCAGAGATTTAAAGACAGAAGATGTTATCAGGGTTTTATCTTTTACAAACTGTCAGTGAAGTGAACGTGACCAACACGGCACACGCATCCGGGTTTGTCACAGTAATTACTATATTAACAAACCCCAGTTCAGTTTATTTTTGATTCAATTAACAGATTAAAGTATTATTATTATTAAAGCTCGGTATTACATCAGTGAATGGGACACAATGAGCCGATCACAAACGCTGCAATTTTTGAAGTAGGATCCACAAACAACAAAACGTCCAGTCTTATTCTGCATAAAAACTCCTAACTAACTAAGATCTGTGCAAAAAAAAGGTCTGAAATGTGATTCTTGTATTAGTCTTTTTTGTTAATTCTTCTGAACGTCAATCCCTTAAACAGAATCCACTTATTAAAACATAAATCGCAAATCTACCGGTAATCAGAAAAAATCATAATTAGATATTTCTAAGAATCGTTCAGCCCCATCAGAGGTAGAAGAAGTACTCAAATTTGTGACTGAAGTAAAAGTACAGATACCTCAGATACAGATATATATATATATATATATATATATATATATATATATATATATATATATATATATATATATATATATAAGCGTCTTGGATGAGCAGCAAAACGTCTTCACTCCTTTAACTTTTTGTCCAGTTGACAGATTAGAATTTTTCTTTTACTTCAGATACCTCAGGAAAAAAATGTATAAATAAAATAAAAAAATATATTTAAAAAAATATATTTACACCCAAGTAAAAATGAAAGTATTACATGAAAAAATAAAGTAATAAAAAAATAAAATAAAATAATAATAATAATAATAAATAATTAACTTAAAGAGTAAAAATTAAATGTATTTCGCAGGGATTATAAAGTCTGATGAGGCTCAAATGTAGTGATCCCTACTCTAAACAAAATTTTCAAGCCAGTATTTCAATTTGTATCAATCTTGCATCTTGTTCAAGAACTTGTGTCTTTATTTAAAAAAAAAAAAAAAAAAATAACTCACTCATTTTTACTGCTGTAGAAACTTGTTTTTCACCATGCTTGTGAAGAAGTTACTGTGTGTGTTTAGCCACTTGAAAATGGCAGCATTTTTTTTATTTTTTTCCACACCCTAGTCTCACATACAGCACCTTAACATAAACTGGATTACACAGTCTGAAGTCTATTCTGGCACACCCATGACATAACAAAACAATAAAACCTGCTATTTTTGTCCTTTTAAATACTTTTTACGGAATCGGTCACATGTGTAGTGGGGCGTCACAGGGGGTTGGCGTCAAAAATGCTCGTAAAAGTCTCACGAAACTATAGGAGCCACATCACACACACCACACACACCACATAGAGCCACACACTGATGGACGGGTGGAAGCTGCTACTCACAACTTTACTCCCAGAAAAAGAAAACACGTGACGGAGCCGATCGTAGTCGTGGGTGTTGAAGTGTGTGGTCAAGGTAAACCCAACCCTATTTCCAAGATTTAGTCCCATTTCTTCCCCCAAAGTCTTCCTCCTGCTCCAAACCACATGCTTTTCTGACAGAGGAGTGTCTGCAGACCTCTCCATTAAAAGACCCAAGACCTTTACACGTGACTACACTTTAATGAATAGTCCAGCCCTAATTTGAGATGTGGTTTAATTATAACACAGGTGAGAAAATGTCTGCTTACCTGCTGTTTGTGCCAGACAAAGCGTCTCAGCTCTGCTCTGTTCCTCTTTCAAAGGTTGCTATAAAGGTGATTCCAAGTCATTACTGGTGATTTTAATGTACATGTGGATAATGTGTTTGACAGAAACACTGAATAGCTCAGTTCTGTCCTTGAAACCTTTGGTCTGACTCAGTGAACCCAAACACAACAGAGGACACACTCTGGACCTGCTCATTACAAAAGGAGTAAATATTTCAAATGTCAATGTGGTGGATGTTGCTCTGTCTGATCATTTCTGTGTCTTTTTTGACCTGTCTGTTATTCCCAAACCAGCGGCTGGTGCTGCAGTTTTTCGAAGGAGACACATAAATGATAAAACAGGTGCACTGTTCATGGAAATGATACACTTTGAAAATGCCTCATGTTCTGATGTTGATGATTTGTTGAACTCTGTAACTTCGAATGTTTTGAATGTTCTGCACATTATTGCCCAGATGAAGGTCAAAATGGTTAAAGATGAGCAGAACGTGCCATGGAGGAATGATGACTCAGTCTGGGCACAGAAAAGGGAGTGACAGAGGGCTGAGTGGAGCAAGTCAAAGCTCCAGGTTCATTATGAGATTTACAGAGAAAAGATGAAAATGTACAACCACAGTTTAAGTAGAACAAGGGAGAGGGATTTTTCAGACATTATTGGAAGTTGTAGTAAAACTCTCGTGTCCTACTTTTAACAGTAAACAGATTAATAAACCCTCCAGCTCCACTGTTGTTAGAACTATGCCATCGATTCTACAACGCAAATAACAACCGTACAGCCACTTAGACACTTAGAGCGGACTCACTCTGCACCTGTAACTGACAAAACTGTCCAAGAGATGGTCACCAGTCTGAGTTCATCTACATGCTGCTTACCCACTAAACTTCTAAAGTCTGAGCTCAACAGTCTGTTCTCACCTCTTGTTTGCATAGTTAACATGTCACTTCAGTCTGAAACATTCCCAAGAGCCTGTGCTGGTGATAAATGCACAGAAACGACAGATGATGCATATAATTTAAAGAGATCCACACCCTACTCTCACATCAAGCACCTAAACATAAACTGGATTATACAGTCTGAAGTCTATTCTGGCACACCCAAGACATAACAAAACAATACAAGCTGCTATTTTTGTCTTTTCTTTGTACTTTTTAAGGAATCGGTCAAACGTGTAGTCGGGGGTCACAGGGGGCTGTTCATTAGAGGTGGCATTTTTTTGGAGCATTAATGATGAGGCTTTGGTTTTAGTTACTTAGCACCATTTAAATTACCGTGTGAGAAAGGTGGAAGACCTGGCACGTGACTGAGCCGATTCTAGTCAGGAGCGTTTTAATGTATGTTCGATATAAACCCAACCCTATTTCCAAAACGCAACGTATTTCTTCTTCTCAAAGCCAAATAAAAATGGCTTCCAGTGTGATTAAGACTAGAATGAAAAACCACCTCTTCTCCCTGGTATTTAACACGAGCTGGACAGGATATTTTGATGTTTTATTGTTCTTTTCTGTTCTTTTCTACATTTGTTTGAACTTAATGTGAAGCTCTTTGGTCAGCTGAAGTTGTTTTAAATGTGCTATAGAAATGAACTTTAATGAAATTGACTTGTACATTCCTGAAAACGATAGGTTCACGGGCCGGATACCAACCCAACCTTTTCACAAGTTAAAGATAGTAACTTTTAAATGCACGGTGCGAGACTTTTGAACCTACATCGTAAACTATTTTTGTCGCAGCGCTTTGGAAATGACAGTATCAAGAATTCTAACTCTAACAAAAGAGCGCATTGTCCTCTGAGGCAATTATTTCAATTAGTTCCCGAAAAGGCTCTGAAATCACACTGTTCCCATAAGTGTGTGTTGCATTCATGCTGGTATTAATCATAATTATAATTACTACTTCACTATTGCAGAACTGGTTCCATCTTCAAGCAAAAACAACAGTGAGTGTGAATGTGACTCACGTGAGGAGGAGGGACAGGTGTGTATAAAACCCAGAGCACGACTTCACTGCCGTTATTCTGAAGAAACCTGCCAACATGTCGACTCAGCCAGGTAAGATCCAAAGCTCTTACTGCAGCCTGGACGTGGATTTAATTAGCAAATTCTCATAAAGGAAATATTTAGTGTGATATTTTTTATTTTTTGCTTTTGACATTTTGTACATTTTCACAATTTGGCTGCAGCTTTTCTGAACTGCACAGATTCTGATTCTCATGATCTGAAAAAGCAAGAAAAAAGATAGATTTTGAAACTTTAAAACATTAAAACATGTTTTATTTTAATTGTTATTCCTAAAATGAATTGCAAACCGTCCTGTAAGCTGGAAAAGTGAATAAATCTATTTGAAGATAGAATAGGTTCATTTGGTCT
Organism: Periophthalmus magnuspinnatus; assembly: GCF_009829125.3. Taxonomy (NCBI): domain Eukaryota; kingdom Metazoa; phylum Chordata; class Actinopteri; order Gobiiformes; family Gobiidae; genus Periophthalmus; species Periophthalmus magnuspinnatus. The sequence continues at coordinate 2,949,013 of NC_047143.1, read as the reverse complement.
TTGTCTCATCTCGTGTCTTGTTCTGCAGTGTCGGTCAGTGTGAGCTCACTGTGGTTCGAGGAGCAGTTTAAATGCTGCATCTGTCTGGACATTTACCGGGACCCCGTGTCCACTCCGTGCGGTCATAACTTCTGCCTGGACTGCATTGAGGGCTACTGGGAGACCAAGTCCCGCCCCGAGTGCCCCCTTTGCAAAGAGACCTTCAGCAGCCGCCCGGAGCTACGCATCAACCACGGCTTCAAAGAAATCATCCAGCATTTTAGGTAAGTTTAATTATATTGTTGAGCATTTTAAGAGGTTAGTCTGACAAGAGACGATTCTTCAGATGTATTTGTGATGAGGAAACAACATGATAACATAGATCATAAAATAGTGTAATATTGGCCCTTTAAACCGGTCAATAAAATGTCTTCTTCTGCACTTCCAGGTCCCTGTCTAATCCCGGACAGGACAATGATCCGAGCACTTTCGGACTCACCGACCCCACCTTCTCCACCTCTCACCTCTGCAGAAGACACAACAAACCTCTGGAGATGTTCTGCAAGAAAGACCAGACGCCAGTGTGCTCCAGCTGCACCGCCAGAGACCACAGGAACCATCCGACAGTGCCCATAGACCGAGCCTGCAAGAAAGTCAAGGTAAGGTCTGGACAAATTTAGAAGGAACACACTAAAGTGAACATTTGTAATATTGGCCAACCATAGATGACGTTACCATTTAGCAGTATGAATGTGGTGTGAGTGTGGTGGTGCTGAGAGGGGCCGATGGTGCAGATTAGCAGCCTCGTTTCTGTCAGTCTGTCCCAGGGCAGCTGTGTCCTACCACCATCAAGTGAGGAGTGAATGAAGAAGGACTTTCAGGCTCTAGATTTGCCAGGGAAAGACAAAAATGAGGGACTTTTTAAACTAGACAGAACCAAGAATAGCAGCGTATTTCTATTTTTAAGACCTAATAAATTCCTGTGAAGGTTATTTATAGCCTTTAAGTGTGAATGAACTCTCATATACCTTCTAATAGCATCTCGTCTGAACTCTAAACTCATGTCCTATAATTATCGTTTATTAAATATTTGTGTGTCAAAACAATGTACAGTTAGAACATTCCTCATGTCACCTGACTTTAACTTTGAAACTGACAAGATAGTGAACCTTATGTAACTCTCTCTAAGTTTATCATTTAAAATGTGGTGTTGTTTTCCAGGTTTCACTAAAAGAAACTAAAGCCCAGATTAAAAAGATGATGCAAGAAAGAATTCACAAAACAGAGGAGATTCAACAGGCCGTGGACCAGAGCAAAGTAAGTCTGGATTTTTGATGATAACACTCCTATAAAGACGAGCTCAATTCACTGGAAAAATGACCAGGTGCAGCCTCTAATTGAATCTAATTTAGTTTTTAAATTTGTTTTTGTTTCAGAAAGTGATGGAGAGGCAGATCCAGCAGAGTGTGGAGGTGTGCACCATGCTGATCAGTGCAGTGGAGAGACAGCAGAGCACTGTGGTGGAGGAGCTGCAGAGGAGACAGGAGGAGGTGGAGGAAAAAGCCAACCAAATGATCAACCACCTGCAAGCAGAGTTGAAGGCCCTGCAGACCAGAGGCATCGAAATAGTCAACCTGCAGGCTACCCAGAACCCCCTGGAGATGTTACAGGTACTTAAGTCCAATCTTATGTTTTATTCCTGCGTTTATTTCCAAACTGACTGGACACTTGAAAGAAGAATTCTTCCACTTAAAACTCAAACCAAACAAGATCAAATAAACTGTACACCTAAACCCTTGATAGTAACTGTTTCTTTTTTTTTCAGACTTTTCCTTCAGTGAATAAACTACCTCTGACACAAGACTGGACTCAAGTCAAAGTGTATCCAGACAGCGGCACAGGAGCGATCAGAGATGGTGTGACGGAAATGATGGAAATCTGCCAGAAAGTCAGCGACAAACTGCTGGAAGAAGGTGTGTAATCTGTGCAGTTTGTTTTATTCATAAACACCAGACGTCCAATTAAAGGTTTGAAAATGAACATTAACATTTAGTGTTTTTATCTTTACAGAAGTGGAGAAGCTGAGTCAGTACGCTCTGGACGTGACCTACGACCCAGACACCGCTTCAGGATGGCTAGAGATCTCTGCTGACGGCAAACAGGTACATTTATAATATCTGTACATTTTATAGAGTAACACTAATAAAATGATTCCAATGGATCATGAGCTTTAATATAACGTCCATAGGGACTTGTCTGATGTGTATTTGTGATCTCACCTGTATCTGTGCTCCTCAGGTGAGCCTCTGCAGTCAGAAGAAGAAGCTCCCAGTGACCGACAACGACAAACGCTTCGACTCGTGCGTCTGTGTCCTGGGCAAAGAGAACTTCTCCTCTGGGCGACAGTACTGGGAGGTCCAGGTGAGGACAGCTCTATGTTCTATGGATTATGTTCATCTACAAATGTGTTCTTCTAAACAAGAGAATACAACCTTTAGTTAGGACTGTGATGATGAATCCACTAAGAGAATCAGGAAGTGCACGTTAGCATCCCAGTGTGTAACAAAGCTGTCTCGTGTTATGTTGCAGGTTGGAGATAAGACCGACTGGGACGTGGGCGTGGCTCAGGAGTCCGTGCAGAGGAGAGGTTCCATCTCTGTGCGTCCGGACGCCGGTTTCTGGTCGATCTGTCGTCGAAGGGGCAGTCTGGGCGCGTGCACTAGCCCCTCCCTCCCCCTGCCTCTGACCCCGCCCCCACAGAGAGTGGGCGTGTACGTGGACTATGAACAGCGCTGCGTGTCCTTCTACGACGCAGAGCTCAAAAAACTCATCTACAGTTTCACAGACTGCGACTTCAGCGGAGCCGTGGTCCCGTACTTTAACCCATGTGTGCAGGACAACGGGAAGACGCCCCCTCTGGTCATCTGCCCCGTGGTGAAGAGCACGAGAGACGCCCCAAAAGACCTGATCATGAGGACCACTGTCTGACTGTGTCCTCGGGCCGCACAGTATATCACATTCAAATGAAAAACACTATTTAAGTTGTATCTGTAGTTTAGACCAAACCTTTCCTTAGTATTACTATGTGTCAATGAGTCCAAATGTTACAGGACCAAACTTACATGGACCTGATGTGTTAAAAACTTTGTTAAGCTGCTATAATTTGACTGTTTTATGTTTTTATACTCGAGTATTTGATGTTAGTGACCTGCACCAGGTCAGACTTTGATTTAAATATTGTGAATTCACAATAAAACAAGTTTAAAATGAAATCAGCTCCATCAGTTTTATTTCAAAAAGGGTCAATACACTTCTATTAACAGCTAAAACAGATTTACATCACCATCTTACCTTTTATTTCATCGTTTCATTGTTCATTTGTATAGCACAATTTGTGCAATATAGTAAAGCAAATCACAAATGATCATCATGAATCAGAATCAGAATCAGAAGACTTTTATTGCCATAGTCTGTGAACACAGTTCACAAACTAGGAACTTGATACGGTGAAAAAGTGCAACATAAACACACTGAATAAATACAAATACAAATAAGAGCATGCACAAAGTTAAAAAGATATGCTTAGAAAAATCAAATGAAATACTTAAAGGGAAAAAATATGTACAATAGCAGCATCAGAACAACAGTGCAAAGTGGCTTATTAAAGTGACCGGTGTTATAAAGTGTCCAGTTTAGTGCAGATATTATAGAGTGTTCATGAGACAAACAGCAGAGGGGAAGAAACTGTTCTTATGGCGAGAGGTTCTGGTCCCAATGGACCGTAGCCTCCTGCCAGAGGGAAGTGGCTCAAATAGTCCATGTCCAGGGTGAGAGGTGTCAGCTGCTATACGGCCTGCTCGCCCCCGAGTCCTGGAGACGTACAGGTCCTGTATAGATGGAAGGCTGCAGCCAATCACCTTCTCAGCAGAGGCACAATGCGCTGCAGTCTCTGTCTGTCCCTGGCAGTGGCCCCAGCGAACCACACAGTGATGGAGGAGGTGAGGATGGACTCAATGATGGCCGTGTAAAACTGCACCATCATCTGGACTGGCAGCTTGCGTTTCCTCAGCTGCCGCAGGTGGAACATCCTCTGCTGGGCTTTCTTGATGAGGGAGCTGATGGTCGGCTCCCACTTGAGATCCTGGGTGATGCAGGTGCCCAGGAAGCGGAAAGAGTCCACAGTGGTGATGGGGGAGTCCGTCAGGGTGAGGGGAGGCAGGGGGGCTGTGACTTTCCTGAAGTCCACGATCATCTCCACTGTCTTCTGGGCGTTGAGCTCCAGGTTGTTGCTGCTGCACCAGGACACCAGCCGGTCCACCTCCCTCCCTTCCATTAATGAAATGAACATTAATGGAAAAATGTGCAGAATAAAACCCTTTCAGTCACATGCTCAGATAAACAGAACTTTTTGAGCCCTGATTTAAACATTGTCAAAGTCGAGGTCTGAGTCACATCTTCAGGAAGAATGTTCCAGGTTTTAGTTGCATAAAACTGAAACACTGATTCTCCATGTTTAGTCCTGACTCTGGGACCAGCAGGAGGTCGGTCCCTGAAGTCCTCAGAGTGTGAGATGGTCCATGTGGCTCATGTGGGAGAGACACATGTGTGAAGTACTTCCTGGTTCTAATCCTGACCCGAGCAGCAGTGTTCTGGATGTTCTGGATGTTCTGGATGTTCTGGATGTTCTGTTCTGTGGCTCGTTTGGAGAGTCCAGTGATCAGGACGTTACAGTCGTCTAATCTACTGGACACAAACGCAGGATAAGTCTCTCTGAGTCTGGTTTTGACAGTTTACCTTTGGTTTTTTTTAGGCAACACATTAGGTTTGGAAAATGGTTCAGAGCTTTGATATTTGTTCTGCCGGTGGAGAGGACAGTACAAAAATACAGTCAAAAAACGAGGGACTTTTTAAAACAAAAAGAACCAAGAATAACAGTCTCCCAAACAGAATTTCTAATTTTAAGACCAATTAAACTTATGTGAAGGTTATTTATAGCCTTTAAATGTGAACTCCCAAATACCTTCTAATAACATATAGTCTGAACTCTAAACTCATGTCCTATAATTATCCTTTATTAAATATTTGTGTGTCAAAACAATGAACCAGTTAGAACACTCCTCATGTCACCTGACTTTAACTTTGAAACTGACAAGATAATGAACTTTATGTAACTGGGGCCCCCCACAGGTCAGGGACAATTTATCTGAGACATATTTTCCAATTTCAACAAAGTACTCCCTGTTTTCTAGAAAGGACCTGAACCAGTTTAGTGCCGTACCACAGATGCCCTCCCAGTCCTCTAGTCTCTGTAAGACAGGCATACCCAAAGTCCGGCCCGGGGGCCATTTGCGGCCCGTGTTCAAATTTCCACTGGCCCCCAGCCTCTGGAATAAAAATAATTATGTGTGGCCCCTCGCACTGTTGACCAGTGTTAAAATACAAATGTACAAGCAATATTATATTTGACCAGAAGATGGCAGAATCCGAGCCGTGCTCCGAGGCCGCGCTCTCTCTGACTTTTATCACCAACTGGATAAAGACACGTTTAAAGAAATTCAAACCTTTGCTACGTAAGTGCTGAGTTTGTTTGGTTTGACATATTTATGTGAGAAGACATTTTTGGTTATGAACTTTAATAAGAAACGTGCGAGGACAAGACTAACTGACTCTCACCCTTTACTACAGTCCAGATCTCAGTTTCAGGTCAGTTACTTGTTCGACTTCTGAGGTGAATAAATTCTAAAATCTCAGTGAATTTATTTTATTGTGATTATCAAAACCACAGTTTAAATGTTCGCTTTTCATATTTATAATCTGTGTATCATTCATTTTGGTTGTGAAAGATGAATGCCATTTGCAATAAAAAGTGCAGTTTAGAAGCATTCAGAGGCAAAAGTGTTCGGGGCTGAATAAGGCAACTAAGGTCACAGTGTAAGAACACAAAATATGTTTACACACAGTGTGATCTGTTACGGGAGACTTCATTAATTAGAATCTTAGTCAATTCTATTGTAATCTTTTGATCGGTTCATTTCAATGAGCCGTTTATTTATTTATTGTTTGTTTGAATAGGAACAGAAACAACAAACACAGAAACAATTCAATGATCAGATGCAGGTATCACAGTGTCAGTTTAAGATAAATCACAAGTGTGTTTCCCCTTTCACATTATTCAAAATCTAAGTAAAACATTGTGTAATCATGAATCAGCCTCTGCAGCTCAGGGAGTGAATCTGGAGGTTCTGAACATGAGGCCTGTCCATAAACTGAGAATGAGACACTTGTGTCTCTGCAGGTCCAGGCTCTGGACACAGGGTCAGGTGTGATTCTCGTGCCTTTTTAAAACAGTATGAGCTCAGGCTACATACAATTCCTTAAAAAAAAACATTTATACAGATTAACAGTCAGGCTAAATTAAGAAGGTTGAACCAAAAATAATCGGTGCTTTGAAGAGTTTATTGTGATAGGGACAAAAAATGTCTTTTTTTTTTTTAAATTAAGACTACAAATATTACTCCAATCAGTCTCTGTGACCCCAGATACAAGGTCAACAATTAAGAAGGAAGAAGAATTTATTTATTGTGACAAGACCAAAAAAGACCTCAGACAGAGGTTAACGAGACAAATGTGCAGTTATAATTAAAATAACATTCATAGAAGAGCAGTGATTGGAGAGTTCACAGGGAACTTATAGAAAACTGGTTTAGAGTTACATAAATGTGGAACAAAGGATCAAACAGGGACAGATACAGTGTGTTCTCTTCTAACAGACAGTGATGGACAACCCACTTTTCCAGAGAGAAACAGTGATGAGTTTCAGATTCATCACCTGTAATAAAATGAAGGGCAGAGTGAAAGAGCCGATCCAACGATTTTAAAGCAGAGGCTGAAGTCTGTATGTACAACACATCCCCACAATCCAGTACAGAGAGAAAGGCTGTTTGCACTATTTCTTTTCTGTTATTTGTTCTGCATATTTCTTTCTCCACTCTATCCGGGCGGATGCAGTTGGTGATGCATTTGTTGTACTTTTAAACTCACGTTCCTACATTTTTGCCTCCATGCGTAAAGTTTAAGATCAGCATGACTTCAACTTGAGAATGAGAAACAATACGTTCACACACACAACAATGGATTCTAGGAAACTAGGACTGTGCAATGTCCTTTTTTAAAATTAATATTACAAATATTGCTTCAATAGAGTCCAAAAATGGTGTAAAACTATTGTGAATGAAATAAGCTTTCCTTGTATCCCACTGTCCCACTTTTTGTAATTGTCAAGATCCCAGTCTGTCCCTGTGTTTCTGTCCTTCTTCGTCCCTTCTGTGTCCTTGTCTGGGTGGAGACTCTGGCACAGAGGGCCTGAGGATCTTACACACCCTCCAGATCGTCAGTGTATCCTCTGTGGTACAGTTCTGCTTGGCTCGGTCTAGTTTTATGATTACGCTCATAGTACTCAGCTCTTTTTTTCTCATATTTTTGCCAGATCCCGTTTTTTTTGGACCCACCTTGCACCTCAGCCTCCGACCCAGCTTCCTACGACTGGTTCGAACACCTCAGCCTCTGACCCAGCTCTCTACGACTGGGTCGAACACCTCAGCCTCTGACCCAGCTTCCTACGACCTGCTCCGTCGATCTTCATTGACCTTTCCTTGTTCGTAATAAAGTGTCAAACTTTTGCCCCGAGTCTGTATCTTTGATCCCCCGGACGTTACGGTACTAATATTTAAAACTGCACCGCGTAACTTTTTAATAGTGGAGCGTCAAACATCTGCTCGTCTCCATGGACATGTCATTGTTTAGCCAGTAATGTTCCACAGTAAAGCATTAAACTGTATGTCATTCACTTTGTCGTTTTAATGTTTATTACTCATCCCAAACCAAATTCCTTGTGAGAACAATCATCTACCTGAACTTATTTCAATGAAGACAAATAACTGACACCGTTGGGCCAGGCTACAGGCCAGATCTGCGGAGAGGCGACTCTGCTCCGGAATTCTAAAATCTGACTAGCCAAGTTGCTAAATGATCAATAGCATGAACATGGAATTATATCTGTGTATTTTATCCTCAACAGTTTTAAAGGAAATTTATGGAAGAGTTTGACTTTAAATCCCGATAACTTGACCTCTCTGTGACCCCAGACACAAGGTCAACAAGTTCAAATCAAATACAGCTTTTACTGATAACTATTATAATGATGATTTATTATTAATTATTAAAACATTGGACATGATGGTCCATTTATTCATGATATAATTTGGTGTTTTGGTTCATGACAATTATCCAATCAGAAAGAAGAATGAGCGTCACATGACTCTCTCTTTTGTGTTGGTTCAAAGCTGAAATCCAGTTGGTTTAAACCTAAAATGCCTCTCTCTGATCTGAATGGTCTGACTCAGTGCTAGTGCAGCCTCTGCAGCTCAGGGAGTGAATCTGGAGGTTCTGAACATGAGGCCTGTCCATAAACTGAGAATGAGACACTTGTGTCTCTGCAGGTCCAGGCTCTGGACACAGGGTCAGGTGTGATTCTCGTGCCTTTTTAAAACAGTATGAGCTCAGGCTACATACAATTCCTTAAAAAAAAACATTTATACAGATTAACAGTCAGGCTAAATTAAGAAGGTTGAACCAAAAATAATCGGTGCTTTGAAGAGTTTATTGTGATAGGGACAAAAAATGTCTTTTTTTTTTTTAAATTAAGACTACAAATATTACTCCAATCAGTCTCTGTGACCCCAGATACAAGGTCAACAATTAAGAAGGAAGAAGAATTTATTTATTGTGACAAGACCAAAAAAGACCTCAGACAGAGGTTAACGAGACAAATGTGCAGTTATAATTAAAATAACATTCATAGAAGAGCAGTGATTGGAGAGTTCACAGGGAACTTATAGAAAACTGGTTTAGAGTTACATAAATGTGGAACAAAGGATCAAACAGGGACAGATACAGTGTGTTCTCTTCTAACAGACAGTGATGGACAACCCACTTTTCCAGAGAGAAACAGTGATGAGTTTCAGATTCATCACCTGTAATAAAATGAAGGGCAGAGTGAAAGAGCCGATCCAACGATTTTAAAGCAGAGGCTGAAGTCTGTATGTACAACACATCCCCACAATCCAGTACAGAGAGAAAGGCTGTTTGCACTATTTCTTTTCTGTTATTTGTTCTGCATATTTCTTTCTCCACTCTATCCGGGCGGATGCAGTTGGTGATGCATTTGTTGTACTTTTAAACTCACGTTCCTACATTTTTGCCCCCATGCGTAAAGTTTAAGATCAGCATGACTTCAACTTGAGAATGAGAAACAATACGTTCACACACACAACAATGGATTCTAGGAAACTAGGACTGTGCAATGTCCTTTTTTAAAATTAATATTACAAATATTGCTTCAATAGAGTCCAAAAATGGTGTAAAACTATTGTGAATGAAATAAGCTTTCCTTGTATCCCACTGTCCCACTTTTTGTAATTGTCAAGATCCCAGTCTGTCCCTGTGTTTCTGTCCTTCTTCGTCCCTTCTGTGTCCTTGTCTGGGTGGAGACTCTGGCACAGAGGGCCTGAGGATCTTACACACCCTCCAGATCGTCAGTGTATCCTCTGTGGTACAGTTCTGCTTGGCTCGGTCTAGTTTTATGATTACGCTCATAGTACTCAGCTCTTTTTTTCTCATATTTTTGCCAGATCCCGTTTTTTTTTTGGACCCACCTTGCACCTCAGCCTCCGACCCAGCTTCCTACGACTGGTTCGAACACCTCAGCCTCCGACCCAGCTTCCTACGACTGGTTCGAACACCTCAGCCTCCGACCCAGCTTCCTACGACTGGTTCGAACACCTCAGCCTCTGACCCAGCTTCCTACGACCTGCTCCGTCGATCTTCATTGACCTTTCCTTGTTCGTAATAAAGTGTCAAACTTTTCCCCCCGAGTCTGTATCTTTGATCCCCCGGACGTTACGGTACTAATGTTTAAAACTGCACCGCGTAACTTTTTAATAGTGGAGCGTCAAACATCTGCTCGTCTCCATGGACATGTCATTGTTTAGCCAGTAATGTTCCACAGTAAAGCATTAAACTGTATGTCATTCACTTTGTCATTTTAATGTTTATTACTCATCCCAAACCAAATTCCTTGTGAGAACAATCATCTACCTGAACTTATTTCAATGAAGACAAATAACTGACACCGTTGGGCCAGGCTACATGCCAGATCTGCGGAGAGGCGACTCTGCTCCGGAATTCTAAAATCTGACTAGCCAAGTTGCTAAATGATCAATAGCATGAACATGGAATTATATCTGTGTATTTTATCCTCAACAGTTTTAAAGGAAATTTATGGAAGAGTTTGACTTTAAATCCCGATAACTTGACCTCTCTGTGACCCCAGACACAAGGTCAACAAGTTCAAATCAAATACAGCTTTTACTGATAACTATTATAATGATGATTTATTATTAATTATTAAAACATTGGACATGATGGTCCATTTATTCATGATATAATTTGGTGTTTTGGTTCATGACAATTATCCAATCAGAAAACAGAATGAGCGTCACATGACTCTCTCTTTTGTGTTGCCAGGTTCAAAGCTGAAATCCAGTTGGTTTAAACCTAAAATGCCTCTCTCTGATCTGAATGGTCTGACTCAGTGCTAGTGCAGCCTCTGCAGCTCAGGGAGTGAATCTGGAGGTTCTGAACATGAGGCCTGTCCATAAACTGAGAATGAGACACTTGTGTCTCTGCAGGTCCAGGCTCTGGACACAGGGTCAGGTGTGATTCTCGTGCCTTTTTAAAACAGTATGAGCTCAGGCTACATACAATTCCTTAAAAAAAAAACATTTATACAGATTAACAGTCAGGCTACATTAAGAAGGTTGAACCAAAAATAATCGGTGCTTTGAAGAGTTTAAAAATGTCATTTTTTTTTTAAATTAAGACAACAAATATTACTCCAATCAGTCTCTGTGACCCCAGATACAAGGTCAACAATTAAGAAGGAAGAAGAAGAGTTTATTTATTGTGACAAGACCAAAAAAGACCTCAGACAGAGGTTAACGAGACAAATGTGCAGTTATAATTAAAATAACATTCATAGAAGAGCAGTGATTGGAGAGTTCACAGGGAACTTATAGAAAACTGGTTTAGAGTTACATAAATGTGGAACAAAGGATCAAACAGGGACATATTGCTTTCCAAAGGTCAAAGGTCAAATTTATATTTATATTTATACATACAACTCACAGAGGAGAGTGGTATTGACAAAAAGAAGTTCAAGATCAAAACTATGACTAAATTATACACAACTGCACTATATTAAATGTTTAAATACATTTTAATCTCTTACCTTGTTGTAATATTTATATATTTGTAAGGTGCCTTGTGTATTAAATGCATGATACAAATCAAAATGCCTAAAACATGTCTTGGTTGAAGTTCAAGTATTGCACAAAACGTTAATGTAAAATAAACACAAAAGTGGAGAAATATGACCTCATTGACCTTTACACGTGACTGAATCTTGACCTTACAGTTTAATGAATTGTCCAGCCCTAATTTGAGATGTGGTTTAAGTGAGACTAAAGAGGATTGTGCACATGATTAGCACAATGTCGTCATTTCAAATTATTTCACTGTTTTGCAGATGATGTTCAAATATATCTGCCAGTGACCTCCAGTGACCTCCAGTGACCTCCAGTGACCTCCAGACCACAGTCAGCCCAATGTAGGACTGGATCAGGGATGTGCACACTTGGCTGAGCACAACCTTCATAAACTTAGATCAAAATCAGGGTCAGCCCAGCCCATAAACAGACTAAGGCCGTGTCTCAATTCGCCAAAATGGCGTTAGATTCACCGTTGGACGTGTGCGTCAAAGGGCAGTTACGTCATTTCCGGCGTGACGAGGGCTGTCCCATTTCAATGCACCCGACTGAATGCGCCCGACAAACCTGCCCTGCTCTTTCCACCGTTTCCATGGAGATTGGACGTAACCGAAGCGTGCATCCATGAGCACTTCACGCACTGTTATATCCCATCATGCACCGCGGCTACGCAAAATGAATGAATGTCAAAATGACACTGTTTCCTCTGTCTCTGTTATTACATTTTCACAAGATATTTTTTTAATGAAGTAGCTACAATTGAGAAAAAAATCACCTCGAACGTTATATTTGCCTATTGATATTCAATCTAATCAAAAAGAAACAGCTGCGACGACGACATCTTGACTTTTCTTTTATTAAATAATAAATAATTAAAAATAACGTACGTAATGTGCGTATCGTACGCTCAAAGACAGCGGTGGAAGTGCGGTCTGTGGTGTGGGCCTGTCCCACTTCAGCAAGATGGAGTCTACACTGAGGAGGGCAGATTCTCGTCCGGAACCTTCAAACTATACTTTGAAGAGTACTTCGAAGGACCCTTCAAAAGGTGCATTTGACGAATTGAGGCCATTTAATTTTGGTACACATATTCCTCTCATGATACTGAACAATAAAGCTGATGAAGACAAACTTCTATTTCCAACCGTGCAGACGTGACAATGTCATAAAAGGTCTGAATGAACGGAGTAGTATTACTCAGTCGCTGATTTTGGGGGGAGGGGCGATGTAAGTGGGAACGAAAGGCTGGATCTCCGCGGTGGCGTGTACCCCGCGGTCGCAAGGGGTGGCGAGGGCCTTTATCACTGCTTGCAGTTTTAAAATTATTATTGTAATAAGAATAATGTAAGAATGTTCTTTTCTATTGTCCAAGACCAAGAGACTGAAACATAAATTCAGAAGAGTTTAATGATCCACACAGGTAATGTGAACAATAAAGCAACGGACTCTGAGGAAAGGACAGAACAGAGTCCTGAGACGGGCACAAAATCATCATGAGTTCCGGTACATTCCATAGATCCCCCCCTGGTGGAACGTGTCATTTACCTTCGTGTTAGTAAATCAAGATATTAGCTTGATGTAGCGCTGCACTGCTAGAAAATACTTTCCTTCGGTCATGGTGCCACTATTTCTATTGACTTCAAAATTTAAAGGTCTATTCAAACCAGACTCTGTTGATTACAAGTGTGTGTAAAATATCACATTATTTCAAGTATAAATAACAAAGAAATACAAAAACGCCTTTGGAACAATCCCATGAGTCTTTGCGCGAGCGGCGCCAAGTTCACGTTCTTCCGGGAGTGCGCTGCGGATAGCGCCCTCCCAAATCCTCTCAGAGCCACATGGGGAAGCTGTCAGCGACAAGTGTCTGGACTTGTTTGTTTGTTAGCGGTAAGTTTAAATGTATTCTATATTTTTGCTGTTAAAAGCGTTGTAGAGTTAAAGCACACGTTTTATTGTCAGCCCCATGTTTGACAAACTTGGACATAATAGCAACTTGTGTAATGCGCCCTCTGTAATGTCTTTGGAGCGTGTATTTGGGGACGATAAGAGCAGGGCCTAAGTATAATATTGTGTGTTAATGTGGACTGTTGTGGCGTCCCTGTCCACTAAATTGACGTAGTAATGTCTCTGCTATAATGTGTGCTTTTGGGCAGCTGTGCACAGTTGGACACATTACCTTTAGAAGAGTCCGCCTTCCGTTCTTATTTCCAAGTTAAGGATCATTTGCTTCGTAACGATTTGCATATGCTATTACAGCACGGAAAGGATGAAGTTTATTTAGTTAATATTAAGTCCTTAATGATAATATGACAATAGTCTATAATGATTTATGAATGAAATGAATGGCAAAATTGCTTTCTGGTGGATTTGTAGTCAGTGCAATGGCTAAAATTGTACATGTGAATGTTAAAAAAAACAATAACGTGCTTATAATAATCATAACTTGATGCATAACAAATATTCAATAACAGCAGGTATACTATACTATGATTAGTATTGTTTCAGGGCAGTTTATAGGGGTTAAATATTGTGCAAGCACAAGTATGTAATACTACCAGTATTACTTAGTACTGTTCCTGGGCAGTGTACGGGGATAGTTTGGAGTGAGTAAATGTTGTGCTCACTTGCTAATGTATAAGGATTATTTTGACTATTACAAAGTGAGTTTCTAAATATAACTCAGTGTTTATGTGTGTTTCCTTTCAGAATATGTACGCATACCGTGATCAGGATTGGCCGCTGCGGTGCCTGTGACGGGCCGGAGCAAGAAGGAGATGTTGGCGGAGGATCCTGGTGACCTGTTCCTCGTGCTGGCTCGCGGCAAGCTTCAGATGGAGAAGTACCAGGGTCAAAGGTTCCGGTGGCTGCTGGAGCGTTCCCCAGGGTATAGTGTGTATCTGACCCTCAGCTTTTCCGGAGAGGAGGAGAGGGACAACCCGCTCGTCGGCCGATAAGCATCTGTTCCTCAAGTCCATCTCCAAGAGATGACAAAAGAGGTGGAGATGTACAAGAGGAAACAGACCGTGCGGCGGGAGGCAGAGCTGAAGAGGAAGTATGTCCATGGAGTGGCATTTAACACTTGCTCAAAATGTGGGTAGCCCAAAACCAAAGATTTTGGCCACAGTCGCTATGGCGGTGTCACTTTTTGTCCTCAGGCTCGAGCGGTGGTTGGCCGAGCAGCGTCTGCTAAAGCAGCCACAAAACCCTCCCAAGTAACAGTATTTATTGTAAATATTGCGTATTAGATATGTCAATTTATACATTGTCAGCTTGTAAATACACAACCCCCATGCTTCTAATGTGTTATATCTTAAATCGACCAATCTATGGAAATAATACACTCGGAAATACACCTTTATACCACTCTCAAATTATAACTGACCTATCTCTGTTAATAATAAACAGGTGCATCTATTGTAATTACTCCTAATGATAATAATAATAAAAATAATAATAATAGTGATTATTGTTGTTATTATTTTATATTGTCAGTCATTGTAAATATTGTATATGTAGCATTCTAACCTGGTTATTTCCAAACTTGTTGATTGCAGTTGTTTTTGTGTGTGGTGTGTGTTTACTGTCGACTAATAAAACGATGTACTTTTGTCCAGAGTCGTGTCCTGTTGTTGTGCTCTCAGTGCATTTGGACAGGTGCATCAGTGTTTAGACTGAGGTCAAATCTATTGTAAATCACTTGTCTTTTTGTTTGGCTTTTATGACTTTTGTTTCTACTCATTACTGTCAGGTTCATCTCCTTGGATTTTATTATGCAATAGCATACAGTAACCATGACAACAGGTAAACAAAAATAAATAATTATTAAAAAAAAAAGTTTTTTGCAATAAAATTTTTATGTAAACAGATCTAATTAATCTGCAGTACTTTTGCATTGGTCAGAGATTCAAGTACACTTTTAGTTTTAACAGCACAAATAAATCAATTATGAAAAATTTACATAACTGCAAATATTATATATATATATACATATATATATATATACAGTATTACATGTTGATACATTTAGTTATTTTCAGCTCTTTGTTGACACTGTTGACGGATCAATAAAGTGTAATATGTATTTATTAACAAATGTAAAGAGCACGTCTCGTTTGGCTGTTTGTCAATGAACTAAACTACACAGAGCACTGGACTGTGGAGCACATCTCTTCTTCACTTCACTTGTTTCTTTTTTAGCAGTAATGTACCAGGGTCAAAGGTTCCGGTGGCTGCTGGAGCGTTCCCAGGGTATAGTGTCCTCTTACAATAATAAGATGAAAAGAACTGGCTCAGCATAGAAGGGAAACAGCGCCCTCTACTGTTATTAAAGTGTAGACACTGGACAAAATACTGAACCATTAAACTGCAATATCCAACTTTATGTACAAATAATCAGTGTCTCTGGTTTATAGACTATGAATGTGAAGATGATACTGTTTCCTCTGTCTCTGTTATTACGTTTTCACAAAGTATATGTACATTTATATAGAAAATAAAGATTGGAAAGTTTTTTTCTGAAAAGTAAATGTCACTCAGGTGTTTGTACTTGTCTACATGTCCCTCTTAAATGATTAGATGTGTTTTATTTCCTCTAACTAGATTTGTGCTGCTACATTTGAGTCAGGCAGTGGTGTGGACAGTTTACACCCCTCAGGTGTCCTCTGGGACACTGAGGCAGAGGGACATTTGAATGAGTGTTTTACAGACTAAAAGACTAAAAGTTAGTGAAGTTCATTTTATATAAAGTACAGGACATTGGACAAAGACCCAGAGAAAGAGCGATTTGGGGAAACAGACACTTTTCAGAGAAGACTCTGAAACTTTACACTTTACAACAATGGACCTGTAGATAAAACAGTGAGACTGGACTGGACACACATCAGAGGGACAGAGGACACCTCAGAGGGACAGAGGACACCTCAGAGGGACAGAGGACAGACAGGACATCAGAGGGACAGAGGACACATCAGAGGGACAGAGGACACCTCAGAGGGACAGAGGACACCTCAGAGGGACAGAGGACACCTCAGAGGGACAGAGGACACCTCAGAGGGACAGAGGACAGACAGGACATCAGAGGGACAGAGGACAGACAGGACATCAGAGGGACAGAGGACACAGAGGCCACATCAGAGGGACAGAGGCCACATCAGAGGGACAGAGGCCACATCAGAGGGACAGAGGCCACATCAGAGGGACAGAGGACACCTCAGAGGGACAGAGGACACCTCAGAGGGACAGAGGACACCTCAGAGGGACAGAGGACACCTCAGAGGGACAGAGGACAGACAGGACATCAGAGGGACAGAGGCCACATCAGAGGGACAGAGGCCACATCAGAGGGACAGAGGCCACATCAGAGGGACAGAGGACACATCAGAGGGACAGAGGACACATCAGAGGGACAGAGGACACCTCAGAGGGACAGAGGACACCTCAGAGGGACAGAGGACAGACAGGACATCAGAGGGACAGAGGACACAGAGGCCACATCAGAGGGACAGAGGCCACATCAGAGGGACAGAGGACACCTCAGAGGGACAGAGGACACCTCAGAGGGACAGAGGACAGACAGGACATCAGAGGGACAGAGGACAGACAGGACATCAGAGGGACAGAGGACACATCAGAGGGACAGAGGACACCTCAGAGGGACAGAGGACACCTCAGAGGGACAGAGGACACCTCAGAGGGACAGAGGACAGACAGGACATCAGAGGGACAGAGGCCACATCAGAGGGACAGAGGACAGACAGGACATCAGAGGGACAGAGGCCACATCAGAGGGACAGAGGACACATCAGAGGGACAGAGGACACATCAGAGGGACAGAGGACACATCAGAGGGACAGAGGACACATCAGAGGGACAGAGGACACCTCAGAGGGACAGAGGACACCTCAGAGGGACAGAGGACAGACAGGACATCAGAGGGATAGAGGCCACATCAGAGGGACAGAGGACACATCAGAGGGACAGAGGACACATCAGAGGGACAGAGGACAGACAGGACATCAGAGGGATAGAGGCCACATCAGAGGGACAGAGGACACATCAGAGGGACAGAGGACACATCAGAGGGACAGAGGACAGACAGGACATCAGAGGGACAGAGGCCACATCAGAGGGACAGAGGCCACATCAGAGGGACAGAGGCCACATCAGAGGGACAGAGGACACATCAGAGGGACAGAGGACACATCAGAGGGACAGAGGACACATCAGAGGGACAGAGGACACCTCAGAGGGACAGAGGACACCTCAGAGGGACAGAGGACACCTCAGAGGGACAGAGGACAGACAGGACATCAGAGGGACAGAGGACAGACAGGACATCAGAGGGACAGAGGACACAGAGGCCACATCAGAGGGACAGAGGCCACATCAGAGGGACAGAGGACACATCAGAGGGACAGAGGACACCTCAGAGGGACAGAGGACACCTCAGAGGGACAGAGGACAGACAGGACATCAGAGGGACAGAGGCCACATCAGAGGGACAGAGGCCACATCAGAGGGACAGAGGACACATCAGAGGGACAGAGGACACATCAGAGGGACAGAGGACACCTCAGAGGGACAGAGGACACCTCAGAGGGACAGAGGACACAGGTGAGTCTGTTTATTACACTGTCTGTGGTTGTGTCTGGTCCTTTTGTCTCTAAACATCAGATGATGTGAGTGAAGTTAAATCTGCTCCTGTGTCACATTAACAACGATGATTCTGACACAAACCTGTTACATCTGAACGAAAGAACGACCTGTGAACGACTCCTGAATGTGTGAATACTCATATAGGGACAACCGATACCACTGCAAAAACGAGTACTAGTACTATGCTTTTTTTTTAAGCATATCTTTTTAACTTTGTGCATGCCCTTATTTGTATTTGTATTTATTCAGTGTGTTTATGTTGCACTTTTTCACCGTATCAAGTTCCTAGTTTGTGAACTGTGTTCACAGACTATGGCAATAAAAGTCTTCTGATTCTGATTCTAGTACTTCATTTTGAGTACTCACCGATACTGAGTAAAGATTCAGGGACATTATTTTTACTGGTGTTTGATTAAAGTGGTAAGTCAACAAACATTAAATTTCTCCCCCAACACTATAAAGTCAGAACACGAGTGCACTCGATTTGATTTTATGCGCGTTGGAGCTCAAGGTAAAATCCAATAGAAAAATACGTGGAATAATCCTACCAGTCTGTTGTTCACTTTCACATTCGTATGGAAAAAAGATTTATGAAGATGGGACACAGAATCTGCTCTCCTGTCTGTCGTCCTCACAGGTGAGTGCAGAATCGTCCGTGGCCACACCGTCTCTCTCCAACTGACTCTGAAGTGAAGTAGCAGAAAAACGGCGCTAGCTTTAGCTTAGCTTTTTTTAGCACGGTCCTCAGAAAACTCCGTGAAAACTCACCCCCAGGCTGTGCAATAAGTCCCGCGAGTTCTCCTCGAGTCCTCAGCAGTCCTCCAGAGCAAGGGGAAAAGTACGCTGAAAAGCGGCTTTCAATAACGTTTCTGTTTTCTCGTACGAGCTTCTCTTCGTTGAGTTGTTCGTGCCATTGCAGTGCAGTCAGATTTTTTCGCGCTTCTCGAACGTTCTCTGCATCGTGCATCACGTCATCACGTCATCACGTCCACTCAAATCAAGTAACATGTTTATTATGGGGTATTTTTAAAGCTTTTTATCAATCATGAATTCTTCATATTTAAATGTTGTAACACCATGCAAATGTATATTTAACTATTTTATAAACTTACAAAATGGAAATTTGACTCTATTTATAATAGGAAATAACATACATTCTCAAGATGAACAAATGAATGAAAGATGAACTAATATAACAAATATTCAAGTTATTACACTTTCATATGATTTTTATAGTATAAACTACTTTTTAATATTAGAATATCTCTCTGCTGAAATCACTTTAGTTAGGTATAATTCCAATATAATTTATTTAGATAAGAATCTGACTTTAACTGCTAACGAGCTAACTGCTAACGAGCTAACTGCTAACGCGCCACTGTTAGCATAACAGTGAGTGTTGTTACTTTTTCCACAGTCACACTTTCACCAGTATGTTCATGCTGTACGTCTTTTCAAAGCTCTGAACCCGCTCTATTATTTCACTAAATTATTTGCTAATTATTATCATTTACACCGCAGCACAAGCAAATAATCACCAGCGCCACTTAGCAACATTAGCATGCTACTATTGTAAACACAAGCACTGCGCTGGTGTCCTCTGTGGACTATATAAACATTTAGTCCTAAATATTTGTATATGTCATGTGACAGTCACATATGATTATACCTGCGTGTGCAGAACAGTTAATGTGCACATTTATGCTCATAAAGACCTGATAAATGTAAGCTCATTTTACTCAACTGGAACACATTAAAATACTCTAGAAACCAAGAAGAAAATGTCCCGAATGTTTACATTTCTTTGGCAGGCCCCTCTTCCTCACATGTTTTATACTGTTGTACTTGTGGTTATAGCCTCTAGAATTTGTAGTATTTTTATAAGCAGTTGTGATGATGTCTTAATGTTGTCAAATATGAATATGTGGCATGAAGTGGTGAGGGCCCCTGAGGACACATTCAGTTTAGGGCCCCCTAAAGGCCCTGATCAAACAGTGTGATGGGTCCTCTGTCCTCTGCTTGTCGCCTGCAGTGAGGAATCTTGGGGTGATTGTGGATAGTTTTGTAAAGTATTGTATTGATATAAGTTTGTGCAAAATAAAAAAAATGTCTTTTGCTGTTACATTTTCCTGTGTTTTGAATAAATACTTTTGAACCTATATCTTCTGCTATATTTAGAAATCATCTTATCATAAAATGTAATCTAATAATAGACCCAAATAATAGAGTGCATTGTACTGAGGTAATTATTTCAATTAGTTCCCGAAAAGGATCAGCCCTGAAATGACTCTTCCCATCAGTGTGTATTGCATTCATTCTGTCAATAATCATAATTATTACTTCATTATTGCAGAACTGGTCCCATCTTCAATCAGTGTGGAGCAAAACCTGAAATACCCGAAGGCGGAGCTGAGTCTAGACAACAGTGAGTGTGAATGTGACTCACGTGAGGAGGAGGGACAGGTGTGTATAAAACCCAGAGCACGACTTCACTGCCGTTATTCTGAAGAAACCTGCCAACATGTCGACTCAGCCAGGTAAGATCCAAAGCTCTTACTGCAGCCTGGACGTGGATTTAATTAGCAAATTCTCATAAAGGAAATATTTAGTGTGATATTTTTTATTTTTTGTACATTTTCACAATTTGGCTGCAGCTTTTCTGAACTGCACAGATTCTGATTCTCATGATCTGAAAAAGCAAGAAAAAAGATAGATTTTGAAACTTTAAAACATTAAAACATGTTATATTTTAATTGTATTCCTAAAATTAATTGCAAACCGTCCTGGAAGCTTGAAAAGATAATAAATATATTTGAAGATAGAATAGATACATTTGGTCTTTGTCTCATCTCGTGTCTTGTTCTGCAGTGTCGGTCAGTGTGAGCTCACTGTGGTTCGAGGAGCAGTTTAAATGCTGCATCTGTCTGGACATTTACCGGGACCCCGTGTCCACTCCGTGCGGTCATAACTTCTGCCTGGACTGCATTGAGGGCTACTGGGAGACCAAGTCCCGCCCCGAGTGCCCCCTTTGCAAAGAGACCTTCAGCAGCCGCCCGGAGCTACGCATCAACCACGGCTTCAAAGAAATCATCCAGCATTTTGAAACGTACGTCGCATTGTGTAGTTGAGCATTTTAAGAGGTTAATCTGAGAAGAGACGATTCTTCAGATGTATTTGTGATGAGGAAACATGATAACATAGATCATAAAATAGTGTAATATTGGCCCTTTAAACCGGTCAATAAAATGTCTTCTTCTGCACTTCCAGGTCCCTGTCTAATCCCGGACAGGACAATGATCCGAGCACTTTCGGACTCACCGACCCCGCCGCCTTCTCCACCTCTCACCTCTGCAGAAGACACAACAAACCTCTGGAGATGTTCTGCAAGAAAGACCAGACGCCAGTGTGCTCCAGCTGCACCGCCAGAGACCACAGGAACCATCCGACAGTGCCCATAGACCGAGCCTGCAAGAAAGTCAAGGTAAGGTCTGGACAAATTTAGAAGGAACACACTAAAGTGAACATTTGTAATATTGGCCAACCATAGATGACGTTACCATTTAGCAGTATGAATGTGGTGTGAGTGTGGTGGTGCTGAGAGGGGCCCATGGTGCAGATTAGCAGCCTCGTTTCTGTCAGTCTGTCCCAGGGCAGCTGTGTCCTACCACCATCAAGTGAGGAGTGAATGAAGAAGGACTTTCAGGCTCTAGATTTGCCAGGGAAAGACAAAAATGAGGGACTTTTTAAACTAGACAGAACCAAGAATAGCAGCGTATTTCTATTTTTAAGACCTAATAAATTCCTGTGAAGGTTATTTATAGCCTTTAAGTGTAAATGAACTCTCATATACCTTCTAATAGCATCTCGTCTGAACTCTAAACTCATGTCATATAATTATCGTTTATTAAATATTTGTGTGTCAAAACAATGTACAGTTAGAACATTCCTCATGTCACCTGACTTTAACTTTGAAACTGACAAGATAGTGAACCTTATGTAACTCTCTCTAAGTTTATCATTTAAAATGTGGTGTTGTTTTCCAGGTTTCACTAAAAGAAACTAAAGCCCAGATTAAAAAGATGATGCAAGAAAGAATTCACAAAACAGAGGAGATTCAACAGGCCGTGGACCAGAGCAAAGTAAGTCTGGATTTTTGATGATAACACTCCTATAAAGACGAGCTAAATTCACTGGAAAAATGACCAGGTGCAGCCTCTAATTGAATCTAATTTAGTTTTTAAATTTGTTTTTGTTTCAGAAAGTGATGGAGAGGCAGATCCAGCAGAGTGTGGAGGTGTGCACCATGCTGATCAGTGCAGTGGAGAGACAGCAGAGCACTGTGGTGGAGGAGCTGCAGAGGAGACAGGAGGAGGTGGAGGAAAAAGCCAACCAAATGATCAACCACCTGCAAGCAGAGTTGAAGGCCCTGCAGACCAGAGGCATCGAAATAGTCAACCTGCAGGCTACCCAGAACCCCCTGGAGATGTTACAGGTACTTAAGTCCAATCTTATGTTTTATTCCTGCGTTTATTTCCAAACTGACTGGACACTTGAAAGAAGAATTCTTCCACTTGTCCTCAGAAGAAAACTGAAAACTCAAACCAAACAAGATCAAATAAACTGTACACCTAAACCCTTGATAGTAACTGTTTCTTTTTTTTTCAGACTTTTCCTTCAGTGAATAAACTACCTCTGACACAAGACTGGACTCAAGTCAAAGTGTATCCAGACAGCGGCACAGGAGCGATCAGAGATGGTGTGACGGAAATGATGGAAATCTGCCAGAAAGTCAGCGACAAACTGCTGGAAGAAGGTGTGTAATCTGTGCAGTTTGTTTTATTCATAAACACCAGACGTCCAATTAAAGGTTTGAAAATGAACATTAACATTTAGTGTTTTTATCTTTACAGAAGTGGAGAAGCTGAGTCAGTACGCTCTGGACGTGACCTACGACCCAGACACCGCTTCAGGATGGCTAGAGATCTCTGCTGACGGCAAACAGGTACATTTATAATATCTGTACATTTTATAGAGTAACACTAATAAAATGATTCCAATGGATCATGAGCTTTAATATAACGTCCATAGGGACTTGTCTGATGTGTATTTGTGATCTCACCTGTATCTGTGCTCCTCAGGTGAGCCTCTGCAGTCAGAAGAAGAAGCTCCCAGTGACCGACAACGACAAACGCTTCGACTCGTGCGTCTGTGTCCTGGGCAAAGAGAACTTCTCCTCTGGGCGACAGTACTGGGAGGTCCAGGTGAGGACAGCTCTATGTTCTATGGATTATGTTCATCTACAAATGTGTTCTTCTAAACAAGAGAATACAACCTTTAGTTAGGACTGTGATGATGAATCCACTAAGAGAATCAGGAAGTGCACGTTAGCATCCCAGTGTGTAACAAAGCTGTCTCGTGTTATGTTGCAGGTTGGAGATAAGACCGACTGGGACGTGGGCGTGGCTCAGGAGTCCGTGCAGAGGAGAGGTTCCATCTCTGTGCGTCCGGACGCCGGTTTCTGGTCGATCTGTCGTCGAAGGGGCAGTCTGGGCGCGTGCACTAGCCCCTCCCTCCCCCTGCCTCTGACCCCGCCCCCACAGAGAGTGGGCGTGTACGTGGACTATGAACAGCGCTGCGTGTCCTTCTACGACGCAGAGCTCAAAAAACTCATCTACAGTTTCACAGACTGCGACTTCAGCGGAGCCGTGGTCCCGTACTTTAACCCATGTGTGCAGGACAACGGGAAGACGCCCCCTCTGGTCATCTGCCCCGTGGTGAAGAGCACGAGAGACGCCCCAAAAGACCTGATCATGAGGACCACTGTCTGACTGTGTCCTCGGGCCGCACAGTATATCACATTCAAATGAAAAACACTATTTAAGTTGTATCTGTAGTTTAGACCAAACCTTTCCTTAGTATTACTATGTGTCAATGAGTCCAAATGTTACAGGACCAAACTTACATGGACCTGATGTGTTAAAGACTTTGTTAAGCTGCTATAATTTGACTGTTTTATGTTTTTATACTCGAGTATTTGATGTTAGTGACCTGCACCAGGTCAGACTTTGATTTAAATATTGTGAATTCACAATAAAACAAGTTTAAAATGAAATCAGCTCCATCAGTTTTATTTCAAAAAGGGTCAATACACTTCTATTAACAGCTAAAACAGATTTACATCACCATCTTACCTTTTATTTCATCGTTTCATTGTTCATTTGTATAGCACAATTTGTGCAATATAGTAAAGCAAATCACAAATGATCATCATGAAATGAACATTAATGGAAAAATGTGCAGAATAAAACCCTTTCAGTCACATGCTCAGATAAACAGAACTTTTTGAGCCCTGATTTAAACATTGTCAAAGTCGAGGTCTGAGTCACATCTTCAGGAAGAATGTTCCAGGTTTTAGTTGCATAAAACTGAAACACTGATTCTCCACGTTTAGTCCTGACTCTGGGACCAGCAGGAGGTCGGTCCCTGAAGTCCTCAGAGTGTGAGATGGTCCATGTGGCTCATGTGGGAGAGACACATGTGTGAAGTACTTCCTGGTTCTAATCCTGACCCGAGCAGCAGTGTTCTGGATGTTCTGGATGTTCTGGATGTTCTGGATGTTCTGGATGTTCTGTTCTGTGGCTCGTTTGGAGAGTCCAGTGATCAGGACGTTACAGTCGTCTAATCTACTGGACACAAACGCAGGATAAGTGTCTCTACGTCTGGTTTTGACAGTTTAACTTTGATTTTTTTTTAGGCAACACATTAGGTTTGGAAAATGGTTCAGAGCTTTGATATTTGTTCTGCCGGTGGAGAGGACAGTACAAAAATACAGTCAAAAAACGAGGGACTTTTTAAAACAAAAAGAACCAAGAATAACAGTCTCCCAAACAGAATTTCTAATTTTAAGACCAATTAAACTTATGTGAAGGTTATTTATAGCCTTTAAATGTGAACTCCCAAATACCTTCTAATAACATATAGTCTGAACTCTAAACTCATGTCCTATAATTATCCTTTATTAAATATTTGTGTGTCAAAACAATGAACCAGTTAGAACACTCCTCATGTCACCTGACTTTAACTTTGAAACTGACAAGATAATGAACTTTATGTAACTGGGGCCCCCCACAGGTCAGGGACAATTTATCTGAGACACATTTTCCAATTTCAACAAAGTACTCCCTGTTTTCTAGAAAGGACCTGAACCAGTTATTATTACTATTAACAGCTAAAACATATTTACATCACCATCTTACCTTTTATTATTTCATCATCACATTTAGGCACGTTTATTTGTAAAAAACAGTTTGTGCAAAAATAAATTCAAAGAGCTTTACAGAGTAAGAACGACATGAAAATACAATACAAGCTACAATAGGAACTAGAAAAAGCTGTGGAACGATCCAGTATTAAGTTTTTTTTTTTCCATTGGTTTAATTTAACAAAATCTAATTGGTCTGTACAATTTTAATGATACAGATTTAAACTTGTGTTTGTATTTATATTTTTTATGTAAATCCAATTTGGCTCGTGTAAATCAACAGTAGTTCACAAGTTACATTGACCCAATTAATAATTTATTCATTGTGCCTTTCTTGCGCATGCGCTGTGCCAAGTCAACCCTCCAACACAAGGGGGCAGCACCGGCAACAACTTTACTTGATTCTGTTCAATAATGTAACAGAAGAGAAGTGCGGCCCGTGTGCTCTACAAGTATCAACAAGTGACCGGGACCTCGTCAGATCTACACCTTTTCTCCGTGATGAAAGGTAATTAAAACATTACATTTAGACATGTCTTTGTAAGTGTGTTCTCTTTTTGAGTATAAATGCACGTACTTGAAGATGATTTTTTTTTTTTTTTACGTTTTATATTTAGTTTTAATGTTACCTGCTAGACTTGAGAAACAAATTGAATTAATGAATTTGGACATCAGAATATGGGGGGATTTATTTGTGAATTATATCCTTAAGAGTGAAAGGTTTAATTTGAGATAGTCTCGCGCTGCCGCCATTTTGTGTTCGTTGCCGCCATTTTGTGTTCGTTGCATTTCAGGCAGAGTCCCAATTTGCCAAATGCACCGTTCCAACAGCACATCTAAGGGTGCATTTGGCGCATTGGTACACGGCCTCAGTCTCTGCAATCCACGTAAATGTAGTGTAGCGCGGGTCCAGCAATTTGGCCTTCAGAGACCCGGCCCACCTGTGTCAAAGGTCGTGTATTGTAAAGGCGGTGTAAGCAGTTGTCTTGTTATTTCCAAGGGCCTGGATGCTTCAGTTTGATGTAACCGAAGGATCTGAGCAATAACACATTTGAACAAATGTTAACAAAAACTACTTGACATTACGTCTTTCCTTCACGCGCCCTCTCTCTTCTCTTTATGGGGAAAACAATCCATATGAATAAATAGGTTGAAGGATTTAATAAATACTTCACTTGCAAGAGAATAAAAGTGGTGTAAAAAACAAATTATTTACTCTAAAATGTATATTATTTTGCCAATTTCAACACTTTTTTTTTTACCTTGTTTAATTTACAGGAGCCCATTCCTCACACCTGGTCAGTTCTCAGGAGGTAAGTGTCACATTTATGGCAAAACATTGGTTTCCTCCAATGCATTTCAGAGAGAGCATCGTATCAAAAATCCCTTTAGTGAACCAAGTGTTAAAACTGATGTACCCAACTTTATTTAATTACATTTAATTACATTGAAACTACCACAATTTGAGAAAATATTCCAATTAAAAACTAGACAAATATTGTTTGGGACATGTACCTAACACAGTTTAAATTAAATTTGATACTTTTTTTTTTTCTTTATTGTTTTGAAAATGCTATATTCACAGAAAACGTGTTTTATACATGTCACTTTTGTCTCGTGGGCTGAGTGAAGTTTAACTCCTAGTTTCTTGGAGAAGTAAAAACATGTCATCTACAGCTGTGTCACATCTACAATAATGGTGTTTATTTTATTCTTAGCTTTTTCATTCAGGAAGTGCACCATGACAATCTTCCAGTTAATACATAATAATAAAAAGTGAAAGCCACTTGTGGCGATAAAGGCCTTGACCAACCCATGTGACTGCGGCACACGCCACGACGAACATCGTGCCTCTTCTCCCCGTGGACATCGCCCCTCTCCACAAAATCAGTGTCTATGTTACTGACCACATCAGACTTGGCACACGTGAGCCCTGACCACATCAGACTTGGCACACGTGAGCCCTGACCACATCAGACTTGGCACACGTGAGCCCTGACCACATCAGACTTGGCACACGTGAGCCCTGACCACATCAGACTTGGCACACGTGAGCCCTGACCACATCAGACTTGGCACACGTGAGCCCTGACCACATCAGACTTGGCACACATGAGCCCTGACCACATCAGACTTGGCACACGTGAGCCCTGACCACATCAGACTTGGCACACGTGAGCCCTGACCACATCAGACTTGGCACACATGAGCCCTGACCACATCAGACTTGGCACACATGAGCCCTGACCACATCAGACTTGGCACACATGAG
This sequence comes from Periophthalmus magnuspinnatus, assembly GCF_009829125.3. NCBI lineage: Eukaryota > Metazoa > Chordata > Actinopteri > Gobiiformes > Gobiidae > Periophthalmus > Periophthalmus magnuspinnatus. Next base: position 2,921,460 of record NC_047143.1, on the reverse strand, counting down.
CCCTGACCACATCAGACTTGGACAAAGACGTTTGTCTCTCAGTTTAAAAAGGTCCAAACTGTCCATTTCCACTTTGAGTCCAAACTGCAGTTTAACATTTATCAAAGACGTCTTAAATGAGTCAGAACACTTTTACAGTAGAGTACACAGACTATAGAAGTACACAGTACACAGACTATAGAAGTACACAGTACACAGACTATAGAAGTACACAGTACACAGACTATAGAAGTACACAGTACACAGACTATAGAAGTACACAGTACACAGACTATAGAAGTACACAGTACACACACTATAGCAGTACACAGTACACAGACTATAGGAAGAGGAAAATTACATATTGTAACTTTAAAATGTTTGATCTTTATACATTTGACATTTGAATCATTATAGCTGCTATTTAAGACAGAACAATAATCTTATTTGTATTTTGTGAAGCCAACTTCAGTTTCACTTTCACTGACCCTGATCTAAAAGGTCCAGAGTGAGGTTTGAGAGAATGTAACTACAGCAAACATGAAATTTCATATATATTTTATTACATTTGTATAATATTCACTGCTACAAAACCATTCACAATATATGCAATTATGTTTCTTAATATCCTGTTGTGTTTTTTTGTTTTTTTAGTCATATGAAGTTATTCCCATTTTTTTTTTCTGTATATTTTTGTTAGTTTAAGTTAGCTGAGAATTTTTGCCCATATTATTTTGTTATTTACTCTTTTAGTGTATTTTTGGTGTTTGGTCCTGTTTTGGTGTCGCGCGCTGGAGCCTTTAAATCTCGGCGTGCTCGCGCTCTCACTTTTCCCGCTCTCTTGTGCCAGAGCGCGCACGTACTCCACGTAGTGATGGGAGAAATGAGATCTTATGAGGTGATGATCTCACAGCCACATGATTCAAAATGTGGTACAGTAATGAGGTCTCATAATACTGCCATCTGCTGTTACTTTGCAGACATTACAACATTTGAGCTGTGTATTAGTCTGAGTTATTTCAACTAACACTTTGGATATTTGTAAAGGCCTGTATATAAAAATAATAAAACATGTCACACAATTCTGTTTCATTGATTTTTATTTAAAAATACAATTTTTTCAAGGGTTTTTGGACTGAGACGGTTTCTTTTTTTGGAAAGAATGTCTCCAGCTTTTGAGAATATTCTCTCACAAAGAACAGAGGATACTGGGGAGCAGAGGAAACTTTTGGAAAGATTATACAGGGTTGGGTATTGCACTTTTGATTTGGTCCAGTACATTAATGGATCCTCGCTTCTCGGTATTGGGACTTCAGCAAGGTAACAGTCTACTTCAATGGTTGCATCTGCTACAAAGCTCTTTGTTCTTCTACTGTTTCGTCAAGCTTATGTCAAATGTCATTTAATTCATTCACACCTTATTATGGCCAGTATGAAGTGTTCCCACATTGTGGAGGATTTCCTTCTTGATGACTGCATCTGTAAATGGATTTGATTTCTCAACACACTAAATAGTACTGAAACAAGCCAGATGCTCATCTCAAAAGTGCCACAGTTCCAGTGTGAGTTGTAACAAAAAAAAAAAAAAGACCCACATTTAGTCAAACCCAGACACTTTGAAATTTTAAACATAGAGCCTTTTGCTTACATCTCAGGGCAATCAAGGACGGTAACAGTAACTCACTACTTGACCAACTTACTCACCTACTTATAACTCACTAACTGACCAACCAACTATCTAATACACCTACCTAATAACTCACTGATTAACTAACTCACCAACTCACTAACTGACAAACTTACTAACTCCTATAAACGCCGACAACAACCCACGAGTGGCGCTGCATTTTCAAAGTGTTTATAAGCGCTGGATGAGTGTGAACCTCTGACGTCACCTGCTCTGGATGAGATCTCATCACGTGATCACCTTGTTCATGACGCACGCTTCAGTTTGAGTCTCCATTGGGAACGCCCACTTTTGTTCGGTACAGATCTCAAGATCTCATTTCATTTCATCCCTAACTCCGCTCTGGGTCCTGCTCTGTGCTGGTGCCTCCGGGTCCGTGGAGCTCACCTCGCTCTTTTTCCTTTGTTTCTTTGGTTTTTGTTGGGCTTATGGGTCTGATGAGGGTTTTTCAGTTTAACAAAAACAGAAGCCACAGACTGTGACCGTGCTGGTGTAGAAATGTCAATAAAAGGAATCTTCACTAAACACATGGGGCTCTTCAACCAGGACTGAACCAGGACTAAACCCGGACTAAACCAGGACTAAACCCGACTACACCGGACTGAACCCGGACTGAACCAGGACTAAACCAGGACTAAACCAGGACTAAACCAGGACTAAACCAGGACTGAACCAGGACTAAACCAGGACTAAACCAGGACTAAACCAGGTCTAAACCAGGTCTGATCATGGACTAAACCAGGACTAAACCAGGACTAAACCAGGACTAAACCAGGTCTAAACCAGGTCTGATCATGGACTAAACCAGGACTAAACCAGGTCTAAACACGGTTTAAGCAAGAACTAAACCAGGTCTAGTGCAGTGTGCACGCGCGCAGCTTAGAGAGAACAGTGGTAGTAAGTGTGTGTGTGTGTGTGTATATATATATATATATATATATATATATATATATATATATACATATATATATACACACACACACACACACACAGGTCTTACGTTTGGTGGCTGGTTCCATGTATTGCAAGAAAAAAAACATAAAACACACAATATTTACAAAATCTGCAGAATTTCAGTCTCAGTATTTTACCTTCTAGGTGAAAACTGAAAAATTTTAAGAATACTAAGAAGTAAAGTAAAAGTTAAAAAAAACAAGAACACTTTTTTTATTTTAAAATGTTTTTATTGTTATTTTTTAATTATTAATTTTGTTTTATTATAATTATTTTTTAAGTAACGGTGAACTAGCAAACAACGAAGTTAAATCTGTCAACTGGACAAATCTTGTAGGAGTGAAGACGTTTCGCTGCTTCTGTAGTTCTGAAATGAAGAACCTGGATGAGAATCGAAACGTCTTCACTCCTACAAGATTTGTCCAGTTGACAGATTTAACTTAGTTGTTTGTTATGGCTCAGACCTGGACGATGAGGGTCCACACCGGGGGCCGGGGGTCAGTGGAGCAGAGGGACGACCTTCATGATGTCTGCTCACGTTACCGATGTGAAAAACCCGACAGTCGGGGCTGGACCAGCGGGTGAACAGAGCGGTGAAGTACGAGGTGAAGCTGCACAGAACCAGCTAATGAACCGGGAATATAACACCGGCCACGTTGAGCAAGGCAGGGCACAACTCGTCTTCTTCTGGACCAGCGGGTGAACAGCGCGCTCTGGCGCAAAAGAGCGGGAAACGTGAGAGCGCGAGCACGCCGAGGTCACGCTATTTAAAGGCTCCAGCGCGCGACACCGAAACAGGAACAAACACCAAAAATACACTAAAAGAGTAAATAATAAAATAACATGGGCAAAAATTCTCAACTAACTTAAACTAACAAAAATATACAGGAAAAAATGGGAATAACTTCTTATGACTTAAAAAAAAACAAAAAAAAAAAACCCCAAAAAACACAACAGGAAATTAAGAAACACAGAGGGGAAAAAAGATGCCTGAACCTAACACCCCCCCCCCCCCCCAGAGTCACTGAATAAATGTGAAGATACAGAGGAAAAAACACACACTCCACCAACCATCATATTATTCTCCTGGTCTTACTGTCGTCACTTTTTTGGTTAAATACATATATAATTGTATATATTGTGAATAGTTTTGTAGCAGTGAATATTATACTAATGTAATAAATGTATATGAAATTTTACGTTTGCATCTGTAGTTACATTCTCTCACACCTCACACTGGACCTTTTACAAAAAGATTGTGTTTTTGTAAAGTAAACTGTGTTTTGGAGCTTAATCTAAATGGGAGCGACAGCACTGCCCCTCTGGAGTCTGTGTGATCCTCCCACACAAACCCAGTGGTTCTGACGACCTGAAAATAGAACATTAAGTTCAGTAATTAGCATCTCATTTATTTTATTCCATCCCTTGAGATTTCCTGAAGGTAAATACAGAACTTTGCATCAAAACATTTTGTGACACTATAGTGTGACAGATTTACACAGTGACAGCAGTTTATTGTTCCAGAGCTTGTTTTGTTTTTCATAATGTCGCTCTATGAACATTTAACTCGTCTGCACAAGGTTCAATATTTGTGTTTAAATTCTTGAATTATAATTTCAGATTAATAGAACAGATGTACAGTTTGTGAGAAATCTCTATGTAGGATGTATAAATGTTGAATAGTGTGAATTAGGATCATTTCACTTGTAGACAGACCCAGTAATCACACAAATGAAACAAAAAGCTCAACAAACCTGCAGTCTGACAGTCAAACAGTGAAATAACATTCTTTGGGGTAATAACATGAGCATAATGCAGATGGAGGGCAGTTCAAATTAATATGGATAAAATTAAGACTTTTGTTGTAAAAAAGGAGTTCTTCAGTCTAGTCACTAATAGAAATCATCAGGTTCTTTTGTGAATAGTGATGCAGTTCTTTTGGTTATAATCTTAGAGTACGGCACAAAACATATAAAATGTCTTTTAAATGAACTTTAAATTATAAATCAGATGTTACGTCCCAACAGTTACTCTTTAACTTACTTTTACTCAAGTAGCAGTTCTCCCAAATACTTTTTTACTGAGCTCGTACCTGGACCTCGTGTGCACCAGCGGGCCCCGGGCCCCCGGGCCCCGGGCCCCCTGTGATTACAACAAATGACAACTGTTACATGGGAAACTGAACGTTTTCAAAGCATGAAATATAATGTGGGGAGGCCCGCGGTGTGAGGGGGGAGGGCCGCGGTGTGAGGGGGGAGGGCCGCGGTGTGAGGGGGGAGGACCGTCAGGTGCTAGTGTTAGCGTTACCATTAGCCGCTTTAGCTAAAGCTGCTAACAGAGTGATGATTAACCGTTGTAGTGTAAAGGTGCTAGCGTTAGCCGCTTTAAGACTTAAGGCTCCAGTTGTTAAGACTTAATTTCAAATCTGCTGTAGCCCTGATATATTATGGTCACTGTGGTTTGGCGCGTTGCAGTTTGATTGATTTTATCAAAAATACCTCCTCTTTAATACCCCATAGAAGTAAAATACTCCTCTTTATTCAGTGCTAGTGCAGCCTTTGCAGCTCAGTGAGTGAATTTTCACATCCAAATCCAAATATTCAAATATCTATACACATTCTGCCTCTTTTCTTTTAATATTAACTTTATGATGATTATTTGTGATTATTTATGTTTTGATTTGTGTGATTTTAACGTCTTTCTTATTCTGTAAAACACTTTGAATTACCTTATGTACGAATTGTACTGTACAAATAAACTTACCTTGAGTCAATAATACTGAACCTCATCATTATGTGTTTGTGATACTGTGAAAAAATATGTGGATAGGCCCAATAATTACACAGATGAGAGATTTTCTATAATACAAAATAAAAACACAGAAGTATAAATCCTGTTTATTAATAGTCCCGTCTGTGAGTGCAGTTACCGTAAGAATGTAAACCACACCAGGCAGAAATAGAACGAGTCTCGATCTGGGTCAGGGCCGTTTAAACGACCACTGACTGTAAAATGACCCCACAGACTGTGTAAAGACGTGGACCGAGTGAGCGCGACGTCACAGCGTTCAGGCTAGCAGTTATAGCGGCTAATTTAGAGCTAAGTTGCACATTTGGAATTCTGAACATGAGTATCATAGCAACCAAAGAGCCAATCCGGGGTGAGGTTGTTGAAGGTAACGCCTCTTTCCACCCGTACTGCTGGTTTAGCACGGAGCGGGCGCTTAGCAACAATGTCAATCAAACCTGTTGCTAACGCTAGCGGGAGTGAGCTCGGGGAAAGAAGGCGCCGGATTCACATGTGTATACAGTCTAAATACAGAATACTTTGTTTATTATGTGGAGTGGATTAAATGGATTTAATTATCGGGCTGTTCAAGATAATTCAGACTGACTTTCTTTGAGAGACGTCCGCCACCTGCTCGTCTCTACGGAGATTTTACTGTTTAGCCTGGAATGTTACATAGTATGGCATATCTGGGAACAACAGATAGATCATGTTTATGAAATTTGACATAAAAATGAATTAACATGATATTATATTGAAATGTGGAAGCTTAAAGAGGAGGTATTTTACATCTATGGAGTATTAAAGAGGAGGTATTTACTTTCATGGGGTATTAAAGAGGAGGTATTTACTTCTATGGGGTATTAAAGAGGAGGTATTTACTTGTATGGGGTATTAAAGAGGAGGTATTTACTTCTATGGGGTATTAAAGAGGAGGTATTTACTTGTATGGGGTATTAAAGAGGAGGTATTTTACTTCTATGGGGTATTAAAGAGGAGGTATTTTACTTCTATGGGGTATTAAAGAGGAGGTATTTACTTCTATGGGGTATTAAAGAGGAGGTATTTACTTCTATGGGGTATTAAAGAGGAGGTATTTACTTCTATGGAGTATTAAAGGGGAGGTATTTTACATCTACGGGGTATTAAAGAGGAGGTATTTTACATCTATGGAGTATTAAAGAGGAGGTATTTTACATCTATGGGGTATTAAAGAGGAGGTATTTACTTCTACGGGGTATTAAAGAGGAGGTATTTACTTCTATGGGGTATTAAAGAGGGAGGTATTTACTTCTATGGGGTATTAAAGAGGAGGTATTTACTTCTGTGGGGTATTAAAGAGGAGGTATTTACTTCTGTGGGGTATTAAAGAGGAGGTATTTACTTCTGTGGGGTATTAAAGAGGAGGTATTTACTTCTGTGGGGTATTAAAGAGGAGGTATTTACTTCTATGGGGTATTAAAGAGGAGGTATTTACTTCTATGTGGTATTAAAGAGGAGGTATTTTACATCTATGGAGTATTAAAGGGGAGGTATTTACTTCTGTGGGGTATTAAAGAGGAAGTATTTACTTCTATGGGGTATTAAAGAGGAGGTATTTACTTCTATGGGGTATTAAAGAGGAGGTATTTTACTACACATCACATCAGGTTTGTGAAGTCGTAGTGCACAGTTTTGTATCATATTTTTGTTTATTTATGGAGGATTGTCGTGTGGGAGCAGTGGGCGACGTCGGCTTGTGGGCGGAGCCTCGTACAGAATCTCACAGCTAACCCTGAGGAGCGTTTGAATAGGGCTTGCTAAAATAGTGATCCCTAAATTACTCAAACACTCCTGGATGACGTCTAAAACCTCTTTTGGCAGATTTTTGATGAGGGGACGACGTTGTAACATGGTAGAAAGCTTAAAAAAAAAAAAAAAAAAAGTTGATTTGGCATACTACCCCCGCTTTAAGTTTTAAAGTCATACTGAGGAACATTCCGTTAGATCGCGCATATGTCAGCAGAACTCCCCCCCCCGTGAGTGAGATTAGACGGGCTTTTGTGTTCACGCGCTGTCGCTTTAAGTCCCGCTAGCGACTGAAAACGCAGCGTGACTCAGCCCCTCGCGTACACACTCTTTCTCTCTCTCTCTCCCCCCTCTCTCCCTCTCTTCTGCCCGTCCCGTCTCTCTTCTCTTCTCTTCTCCTCTGTTCTCTTCCTTATCTTTTTAGCGACATGCCCTACGTCCGCCGTTGAAGGCCCCGGGGTTGCGGCGTTAGAAATAAAGGATTTGAAGGGTCATGCTCCGGGCGTGCGTCCTCTGTGCCGAGCGTCTCCAAACTCCAGATGATGATGTCAGCGACGCCTACTGCACCGTCACGTTTGAAGGTAATTTGATTTCGTTTGATTTTAAACCTGATTTCGCTGATTTTTTACTGATTTTTCCTGATTTTTTTTTTTTAAATGTGATTTTCGAGGACGGTCCCTTGAGTCCGTACCCCGCAGCTGTTTGGGTTATAATTGGAAAGCACCGGCCATGTGTCGGTCACTGCTCTGTTTTGGGGCGGGGCGATCTGTCTGCAACAAAAATAAATAAATAAAATAAAATAAAAATAACTTGGAATTTAGAACTTTATTTTATTTATGTGAGAATCAGATTTTAAATAATCCAAAACATACCTGGAGTTTAGTTTAAAGCGCCCGTATTACGCTATTCTCCGATCTAACGCACACATGTTTAACACGCAAACAAACCTGCTGTTTTTCTCTCAAACTGAAAACGCGCTGTTCCACCTCGTGATGTCATCAAGTGGTAATCCAGGAAGTGCTCCGCTGTGTTTGTAAACTCCACACACCTTCATTTCTAGAATCATTTGGGTGATTTCAGATGGGGAATGGCAAATCTCTGCTGAACTAAAGGTAAAAGGCACGCTGAAGGCTAACTTGAAAACTACCACTTGATGACATCACAAGGTGTAACGGAGCATTTTGAGCTTTGGAGATGTAGACAGACTAAATTGTTAAACTTGTGCGAATGAAACAAAACACAAGTCCAGGTCTGTTTTTGAGGAGGTAACAGCGTTAGAACATGACTTAAAGTTCACAATAAAACACTCTGTTCCACCTTGTGATGTCATCGTGTGGTGATACAGGAAGTGCTCCACTGTGTTTTTAAACTCCATACACCTTCATTTCTAGAAACATTTGGATCATTTCAGCTCCTGAAATTGCCAATTTCTACTGAACTAAAGACAAAAAGTAGCCGTGTAACTTGAAAACTACCACTTGATGACATCACAAGGTGGAACGTCGTATTTTGAACTTTGGAGATGTAGACAGACTAATAATAAAGTGACTCAAACATGTGTGAATGAAACGAAACACCACTCTAGGTCTTTTTTTGAGGAGGAAACAGCATTAGAATATGACTTAAAGTTCACAATAAAACACTCTGTTCCACCTTGTGATGTCATCATGTGGTGATACAGGAAGTGCTCCGCTGTGTTTTTAAACTCCGCACACCTTCTAGAATCATTTGGATGATTTCAGGATTTCGGGAATTGCAAATCTGTACTGAACAAAAGTTAAAAGGTAAAAGGAGCCGTTAACTTGAAAACTACCACTTGATGACATCACAAGGTGGAACGTCGCGTTTTGAGCTTTGGAAATGTAACAGACTAATAATAAAGTGTGACTCAGGAGGAGGTCACAGCGTTATAACACGACTAAAAAGAGTGAATTTAGTTTAACTTTTTTATTTTTGTTTTAAACTGTGACAAACCGCAGTATTGATTTTTAAAGTGTTGTCATAGAAACAGGTCCCTCTGGTTTAAACCTGCAGGAGAAACACGACTCTGTGTCACCTCAGGAAGCAGCAGGTCTTTAGATTTATATCACTGAAAAAGAACGACGTGACAGTTTGAACTCGATTAGTGTGAGTGAAAGTAGAACGACAGAGCGGAATGGAGGGATAGAAGGATGGACGGACGACTGCGGCTCGACGTTACCACGGATGAGTTTAGGAACACGGGGGAGTGAGGAAACTGGTTATGGTTAAGGTTTGGTTAGAGAGAGAGGAGAGAGAGGGAGAAGAGAGAGGGAGAAGAGAGAGGAGAGAGAAAAAGAGAAAGGGGGAGGGAGAGGAGAGAGAAGACAGAGAGAAAAAGAGAAAGGGGGAGGGAGAGAGGGAGGACAGGGAGGGAGAGACAGGAGAGAGACAAGAGTGAGACAATAAAGAGAGAAGAGAGAGAAGAGGGAAAGGGAGGGAAGAGGGAGAGGAGAGAGAGAAGACAGAGAGAAAAAGAGAAAGGGGGAGGGAGAGAGGGAGATGGTGGGAAGGAGGGAGAGAGAGGGAGGACAGGGAGGGAGAGAGACAAGAAAGAGAGAGGAGAGAGAAGAGAGAGAAGAGGGAGAGGAGAGACAGAAAAAAGAGAGAGAAGGCAGAGAGAAAAGAGAGAGAGAAGAGAGAAAAAGAGAAGGGGGGAGCGGGAGACGATGGGAAGGAGGGACAGAGAGAGGGAGGGAGAGAGGAAGAAGAGAGAGAGAGGAGAGAGAAAAAGATAAAGGGGAGGGAGAGAGGGAGGACAGGGAGGGAGAGAGAGGAGAGAGACAAGAGTGAGACAATAAAGACAGAAGAGAGAGAAGGAGAGAGAGAAGAGGGAGAGGAGAGAGAGAAGACAGAGAAAAAGAGAAAGGGGGAGGGTGAGAGGGAGATGGTGGGAAGGAAGGAGAGAGAGGGAGAACAGGGAGGGAGAGAGACAAGAAAGAGAGGAGAGTGAAGAGAGAGAAGGAGAGAGAAAGAAGAGGGAGAGGAGAGACAGAAAAGAGAGAAAAGACAGAGAGAAGAGAGAAAAAGAGAAGGGGGGAGCGGGAGACAATGGGAAGGAGGGACAGAGAGAGGGAGGGAGAAGGGGGGAGAGGGAGAGAGAGGAAAGGAGAGAGAGGGAGGGAGAGAGAGAGGGAGAGTGAGAAATGGAGGGAAGTAGGGAGAGAGAGAGATGGTAGGAAGGAGGAAGAGACAAGGAGAGAGTGAGAGACAATGGGAAGGAGGGAGAGAGAGAGAAACAGTGGGAAGGAAGGAGAGAGAAGGAGGGTGAGAGAGGGAGATTTGGGGAGGGTAACAGCTCTCAGGACAAAACTTTCCCTCCTCTGTGTCCTGCTGTATCACAGCAGCCTCCAGGGGGAGCCAGGTGAACTCTGGAGACAACAGGAAAGTCTCTCCTCTCTCTCTCTCTCTCTCACGCAGGGTCGCCGTGGATACAGGAAAAAACTTGCTCAATTGCTCAATCTATAATCTATCTATAATCAATAATCCAATAGTCCTTAAAGTCTCTGTTTTGAACGGCACAGGCTCCACTTACAAAATCCTAAAAAGTTACGTTAAAAATGTAAGATAAAAATAAAAAATTAATTTAAAAACTGCTCAGTGTGCCTGCCAGTCAGCCACAAGAGCAGCCACGACTATGGGTTATGGGTTAGGAAAATGTCACCTGCTATTTCAGCTTACACCATGAACTCAAACAGGAAACAGTAGAGAATAAAAGAAGAATATAACGGCCTGTTCATAGCGACAGAAGCTAACATGTTACTACGGCAACCAGAGCCACGTGACGCATGTCCCAGAGTGTCTTTATGCACTTTAACATATGGGCAGTGCCTCAGCAACAGCGTCTGTAAAGTTTGTTTGTTTGTTGTGTCACTGTGGTAATGGTGCAGGGAGGGCATCTGGCATAAAAATGTGCCATGTCATGTCTATGCACAGGGAGCAGCCAGGGTTAAAGGTCAAAGTGAAATAAAAATAGTAGTTGCCATGTTTGAACGAGTGAAGGAAGAAATGAAGGAACAACTGCAGGAAGAACTGCAGGAACGCATGACTGGAACGCACAAAAGTGTCCTTGTTGGAACAAGGCCATTCCAGAGAGAGAGAGAGGGAGGGAGAGAGGGAGGGAGGGAGGGAGGGGGGGAAAGAGAGGGCTAGAGAGGAAGAGAGGGAGAGAGGGAGGGAGGGGAAAAGAGAGGGCTAGAGAGGAAGAGAGAGAGAGGGAGGGAGAGAGGGAGGGAGGGGGGAGAGGGCTAGAGAGGAAGAGAGAGAGGGGAAAGAGAGGGCTAGAGAGGAAGAGAGAGAGAGAGGGAGGGAGAGAGGGGGGAAAGAGAGGGCTAGAGAGGAAGAGAGAGAGGGAGGGAGGGAGGGGGGGAGAGGGCTAGAGAGGAAGAGAGAGAGGGAGGGAGGAAAGAGAGGGCTAGAGAGGAAGAGAGAGAGGGAGGGAAAGAGAGGGCTAGAGAGAAAGAGAGAGGGAGGGAGAGAGGCAGGAAAGAGAGGGCTAGAGAGGAAGAGAGAGAGGGGGGGGGAAAGAGAGGGCTAGAGAGGAAGAGAGAGAGGGAGGGAGAGAGGGGGGAAAGGGAGGGCTAGAGAGGAAGAGAGAGGGAGGGAGGGAGGGGGAGAGAAAGAGAGAGGGAGGTAGAGGGGTGAAAATAGAGCAAGAGGAGAGAGAAAAAGGAAGGGAGGAGTGGAGAGCAAGAGGGGGAAGAGAGGGTTAGAGAGGGAGACACAGAGAAGGAGGAGGGTAATGACAAAGCAAGAGGGGTGAGAGAGAGAGAGGGAGAGGGAGGGGAGAGCAAGAGGGGGAGGAGAGAGAGGGTTAGAGAGAGAGAGAGAAGGGGGATGTTAGAGAGGGAGATAGAGAGAGGGTTAGAGGGGGAGGGTTAGAGAGAGAGAGGGGTGATAGAGCAAGAGAGAGAGAGAAGAAAGAGGGAGAGAGCAAAGAGAGGGAGAGAGAGAAGAGAAAAGAGAGAGGGAAGAGAGAGAAGAGAGAGGGAGGGAGAGAAGAGAGAGGGAAGAGAGAGGATGAGAGGGAAGAGAGAGGGAGAGAGAGAGAGAAAGAAGGGAGAGAGAGAAGAGAGAAAAAGAGAAAGGGGGAGGGAAAGAGGGAGACAGTGGGAAGGAGGGAGAGAGAGGGAGGACAGGGAGGGAGAGAGGGTGGAAAGGGGGAGAGAGAGGGAGAGCTAGAGTTAGAGGGAGGAAGGGGAAAGGAGAGACAGGGAGGGAGAGAGGAAGAGATGGTGGAAAGGAGGGAGGGAGAGAGAAATGGAGGGAAGGAGGGAGAGAGACAGGGAGGGAGGAAGAGAGAGAGACGGTAGGAAGGAGGAAGAGACAGGGAGAGAGTGAGAGACAATGGGAAGGAGGGAGAGAGGGGGAGAGAGAGAGAAGGAGGGGGACATTTTGATTCCTGATATGAAACTCTTCTCTAAATTCTCCGCTTTAACTGCTCTGGCCTCGACGAGCTTCATGTTGGAGCTGAACGCTGTGGGTGACGTCACACTCTCTTATTCCTTTTCTTTACACACTCCGCGCTCCGTGTGTGTGTCGTATTTGCTGCCCGTGTCCAACCAGGAAGTAAAATTATAACCTTCACCGAAATTGCAAAACTAGAAAAGTCTCGGGAAGCTCCGGCCTGATCTGAAACGTGATGAAGCTACGGTAAAATAAAAAATAAAAAACACCTAAATGACCCATTCCTTCTCCGTCTGTTTCATTGAAAATAACTTAAATCAGACATATTGTGCTTGTGTCTCTATGGTTCTCATCTCTGTGCATCATTTTGTTATAATTTGCACATTTTAAATCATAATATTCATCTAAAACCACTTAATAAAAGAAACAAATCCGTTGAGTAGCGATGAAAATAAGCGATTAAAGAGTAAACGTCACGTGGATCAAATCGGTGAAAAGCGGAGTTTGCAGAGTAGGTTCGCTTTAAGGGAGTGTTTGTCCTCGGGTCCTGGAGGTGTGGAGGACAGGGGAGGCTGCAGAGGAAAGAGCCCAGAGGAAGTGAAGCGTTTCCTGGACGTGAGGTGTTCCCAGCAGGTCCTCTCACCCCGCACCATTCTGCGGAATCTATCAGCCGGACACTAGCCAAAACGGTGGATTAGCTTTCAAAAACTCACAAAATTACAGAAAAAACTAAGCTAAAAAAATCAATCATTTATTATCATTATCATTGTATTTTTTTTTTTTTTTTAATTGTTTTTTAGCAAGTTTGAACTTTAAGCTTTGGACTAAATTTAAACACTTTTTTTTTTTTTTTTTTTTTTTTTTGCCATTTTTTCAGCTGATATGTGTCAACTTTTGTGCTTAAACTGATTTTTTTTCCCCGAAATTTGCAATATTTTTTTGGTGGAAACTTGACTTTTAAGAAGCTCTGACCATGCTGCGGTGTTTTTCGCAACACGCCAATAATCTCCACCATTCCAATCCGTACTTAAGTGTTGCGTTCAGAGGTAAGAGGAAAAATGGGTTAATCCGTGAAATGGGAAACGTACAGGTCGATGCTAAAATGCTAAAATGCTAAAAAATGTGTTGTAAAGTCGATTTTGAGCCGTGGTTGGTTAAATCTTCTGCATTCTGGTGATGACAAAACACGTGTGGTCGCCCTCGTTGCCAAAACTGGTCGAGTGCGCCGTTGCCATAGTGATTAACAACATAATATCTAATAATAATAATAATATAATATCTTTTGGATGGAAAAAAAAAAACTCATCAAAATGGACCAGCCCCCATGATTACAATACTATTCTACTCCTGCTGATTTTTTGGCCATTTAAAAGTGCTGCGCGTTTCCATGGAGACGTTATCGCTCTGCCTGAATGTCCCACAGTACGCCATTAAACCACGCAGTCCACGTTACAGGTCAGATCTATGGCGATGTGCCCTCGCTCATTGGTTTAAAGTGTTAAATTTAGCAAAGAAAAACACTTGTAATTGGATAAACGCAAAACGGGTGCGTTAAATGCTGTACTGTGGGACATTTCATGGAGGGCGAGGACATCTCCGTGGCGACAAGTCAGCGGCAAAGTCTTCGACAGACGTTAGCGCGACTTTAACACCCAAAATATTTACCTGTACTTCAACATCTTAACTTCTTCTTCTACTTCTAGTGCGTTTGTGTCTAGCGATGTTTGTTTAGTGAAAGTGAAAGTGAAAGTGTTTATCTTTACAAAATGAAATCGCCATGAGATTTGAATCCAGCAAATTGAATTAAGTTTATTGTGGTTTCTAGTTTGTTATGTAGTAAAACTCTGCGATCGGTGCTAACGGCCATTTAAATATAAACGTTATGTCCGTTTGCTTTTTAAAATTACGCATTTCGTTCTCGTAAATTCGTATTCGTAAATTCGGCAATATTTCTCGTTCAAAAACACCGATCGCCAAGTTCTTTAAGTTATAACTTGGTTTGTTGGTTCGTAAGAAAGCAGAGTCTCGTTTCGACGCTCAAATCCTGTTGTTTTAAACCGAAAAACGCCTCTCTGTGATCTGATTGGTCGATACCTAAACCCGAGAACCTGCAGAATAATCATGACTCAGTGCTAGTGCGCCCTCTGCAGCTCAGGGAGTGAACTCTGGAGGTTCTTTCACTGAAAACTTGAAACTTGTGTGTGTCTCTTTGTCTCTCCAGGTTTAGGATCTAGCAGCACAGGTTCAGTTGTGATTGTATTACCGTTGTCCGTCGTTGTATCACGGTTCACCTTTCGCGGTCTCGCTATTCCGCTGATTTTTTTTAGCGCAATTTTAGCGTTCTGCGTGTTTGGGAGTTCATAGTGACAGTGAAAGTTTCAGAGGAGGTGTTTTACTTCTTTGCCGTATTAACCGCTAACACAAAACATATTTACATCAGCACGTTAGCTTTTAGCATCTTGAAAACGGTGCTCTCAGTCTCCCCTCTCCCTTTGCTCTCTGCGCTAAACCCCTCCCCCTTCAGAGCGCTATCACAACACAATCAGCTCCATCCCAAAAAAACGAAACTACCACACATCACATCAGGTTTGTGAAGGCGTGGTGCACAGTTTTTGCGTCGTGTTTTTGTATATTTACGGAGGATTGTCGTGCGGGGGCGTGGGTGATGTAAGCGCGTGGGCGGAGCTACGTACAGAATCTCACGGCTAACGGTAAAAGAGGGTTTAAACGGGTCAGTGAAATACACGTGAGTCACTATTAATTAATTAAACGAGAGAGAAATGTGAGAAAATGTTAACGCCTGTGTGAGAAAAGTGTATAAAGTGTGTGGTGAGGGGTTTTATAGTCGCAAAACGTAGAATAACGGTAAAAAATAAAGCCTATCGCGGGTTATTTTTGAGAACGTAACCCCGGCGATGAACGAGGGAACACTGTACTTTCATTTTGAACTGTAAAACCGAAGAGATTTCAGTTTGTTGTTTCTTTTCCGACAGTAGCTCTTGACTCCATCTAGTGGCGCTTCTTTGCATGCGCCGTTTTCTGCGTCTCTCTTAAACGATTTATTACGGCGGCGATCGTTCGTTCCGTGTAAATGCGTGGAGCGTTTTCCCGACACCTTTAGCTCTTGTGTGTGAGACGCTCGTGTTTGTGACGGCGTGCGTTCGCTTCGGCGTTTCCTGTCTTTGTCTCGCGCTTCCTGGTGCCATCACACTTACTAAAACGGCGCTGTGGATGTGCCCAGGACTTTCCATTCAAACCTATCCAAGACTTTCAGAAGGAAACGATTTATTTAGGCTGTTGCCATAGTGATTAACAACATAATACCTAATAATAATAATGATATAATATCGTTTGGATGGGAAAAAGTCATCAAACTAGGCCAGACACCATGATTACAATATTGTGTCACGCTGCTGATATTTTGGGCATTTAAAGGTGCTGCGCGTTTCCATGGAGATGTTATTGCGCCGCCCGAATGTCCCACTGTACGCCATTAAACCACGCGGTCCAAGTTACAGGTCAGATCTGTGGAGATGTGCCCTCGCTCATCGGTTCAAAGTGTTCAATTTAGCAAAGAAAAACGCTTGTAATGGGATAAATGTAAAGATTGATGAGTTAAATGCCGCACTGTGGAACATTCCAGGCAGGGCAATGACATCTCCGTGGCGACAAGTCAGTGGCAGACCCCCTCACCAGACGTTAGTGCGACTTTAACACCCAAAATATAATCCGCTAAGTATCAGCTTTATTATTATTTTTTACATTATTCTCTATGTTTTTGTCTGTAAAACCCCTCACCACACACTTTATACACTTTTCCTCACAGGCGTTAACATTTTCTCACATTTCTCTCTTCTTTAAACTCTCTCAAAGTTCAAACCTTCATAGATTTAAAAAAAAATAATCACAGTATTATAGAAGGAAACCAAATACTACACTGTACTGTAAATAAAAATGACATCTTTTAGATCACTGACCCTCAAAGCCAAAGCCACTTTAGCTTTGCAGTTACAACAATTTTTGCTCCTTGATAAAACATATTGCTGCTGTCGTCTTTATATATAGTAATATACAGAGTTACACAGAGTTACAGAGTTACACAGAGTTATACACAGTTACACAGAGTTATACACAGTTACAGAGTTATACACAGTTACACACAGTTACAGAGTTATACACAGTTATACAGAGTTACACAGAGTTATACACAGTTACACAGAGTTATACACAGTTACACAGAGTTACACAGAGTTATACACAGTTATACACAGTTACACAGAGTTATACAGAGTTATACACAGTTACACAGAGTTATACAGAGTTATACACAGTTACACAGAGTTATACACAGTTACACAGAGTTATACACAGTTACACAGAGTTATACACAGTTACACAGAGTTATACAGAGTTATACAGAGTTATACACAGTTACAGAGTTATACACAGTTATACACAGTTACACAGAGTTATACACAGTTACACAGAGTTACACAGAGTTACACAGAGTTACACAGAGTTATACACAGTTACACACAGTTACACAGAGTTATACACAGTTACACAGAGTTACACAGAGTTATACACAGTTACACAGAGTTACACAGAGTTACACAGAGTTATACACAGTTACACAGAGTTATACACAGTTACACACAGTTACACAGAGTTATACACAGTTACACAGAGTTACACAGAGTTATACACAGTTACACAGAGTTACACAGAGTTATACACAGTTACACAGAGTTACACAGAGTTATACACAGTTACACACAGTTACACAGAGTTATACACAGTTACACAGAGTTATACACAGTTACACAGAGTTATACACAGTTACACAGAGTTATACACAGTTATACACAGTTACACAGAGTAATACACAGTTACACAGAGTTATACACAGTTACAGAGTTATACACAGTTACACAGAGTTATACACAGTTACACAGAGTTATACACAGTTATACACAGTTACACAGAGTAATACACAGTTACACAGAGTTATACACAGTTACACAGAGTTATACACAGTTACACACAGTTATACACAGTTACACGGAGTTATACACAGTTATACACAGTTACACAGAGTTATACACAGTTACACAGTTACACAGAGTTATACACAGTTACACAGAGTTATACACAGTTACACACAGTTATACACAGTTACACGGAGTTATACACAGTTACACAGAGTTATACACAGTTATACACAGTTACACAGAGTTATACACAGTTACACAGAGTTATACAGAGTTATACAGAGTTATACACAGTTACACAGAGTTATACACAGTTATACACAGTTACACAGAGTTATACACAGTTACACAGAGTTACACAGAGTTATACACAGTTACACACAGTTATACACAGTTACACACAGTTATACACAGTTACACAGAGTTATACACAGTTACACAGAGTTACACAGAGTTATACACAGTTACACAGAGTTATACACAGTTACACAGAGTTACACACAGTTACACAGAGTTACACAGAGTTATACACAGTTACACAGAGTTACACAGAGTTATGCGCAGAGATGTTATTTTCCTCCTTCCTTATGTGACGAACCGAAGTTTCATTTATTCTATAATGGCGCCCCCTACAGCTATGTATCTTCTACCTTCCCTCAGCATGTCAAGGAGTCTAACTTTGTCTGCGATGGTTAGCATCTTCCTCAGCCTTTTCGGCGTCTTTGTCGGTGCAGAACGTTTCATCGACATTGTGGGTTTTGTCGGGGAGAAAACAAATTGCAAACATACAGCACTTCAGAGTCACACTGAGATCCAACATTTATGTAAATATAGCGAGGGACCACTGTATAGCGATGTTTATTTAGTGAAAGTTTTTGTTTTAGCAAACCATATACGCCATAGCTTTAATAATATCCTTATCAGAAGCCGATCCAGAGTCGTGTTCTGTTTCGTCGATGCCAGTTTGAGCGCCTTATCTTTTCCCATTCATTTTGGTTGAATGCAGTTCTATCTTTAGCCTCTCCACATGTTTTTTCTCCCCACATACTTTACTATTCTGAGCTCATGTCAACAACGGTGACCAGATTTGAACAGGAAGTAGCGCCGTGCCACTTCCTGTCTGTCACATGCCCTCCTCGTATTTCAAACAAACCCGGGGAAGTATTTATAACCGGCTCGACCCCGATGACCCCGGTGTTCTTAGTGTGAAGTGACGCCGTGCGTTTGAAAACAGGAAGCAAAACAACTCCATCGACTGCCAAAAAGTCAAATCAGATCAATCAGGATTCCCACAAGAGTTTGAAGGGTCTTGTAAAGGTGGATTCTGTAACTTCTTTGTCGCATGGAGATGTTTTTAAAGCATGGTATCGATCACAAACCAAGAAGAAAGAGCCTGGTGGTCGGGATGGGAGACCGCTGGGAATATCAGGTGCCACAGTGGGGCGCCAGAGGTTGTGTCCTTAGGCAAGACACTTCATCCGCGAGCTTAGTATGAATGCAGCATGAATGAATAATCAATAAATCAATATCACTTTATATGTCCAGTAAAATGCAATAATAATTGAAAGCTCAAACAAAAGTCCCTGTGCAGCTCAACAGGTCGAGTCGTCAGATCCAGAGTCAGGGCAGTGTGAGGAGAGTAACATCCCTCAGGACAAAAGTGGCCCTCCTCTTTGTCCTGAAGCCCAGACATCTCACAGTCCAATAGTCTTTAACTTCTGTCTAACTTCTGTGAGTTGTGTGTCCGAATGTCTCTGTATAGTCCAAGAGTGTGGAGCTATGGAGCGAATGAGGGGTTAGGGGCGAGGGGAGACATTCAGACACGAACCGTATGTAAGACTTTATTTTAAATTCCCGTGTATCGTGTCCAAGGCTCAAACCAAATATTGCTTTACTGATGACAATTATAACTCCTTATTTTTATTTATTCTTAATCGCAAAAGCAAGTTTTTCATGTTACAATTTGGTTCTCAAGACGATTATCCGATCAAAAAGCAAAATGAGCGTTACATTCAATTCGATTACTTTTGTAAAGCCGGAAACCGCAGCAGCAGTTTCCTCTTAGGCCTGAAAAAAAGATCACGGATTTAACTAAGAGAAAGTTAGAAAATCAACAATGAAACAGAGATCAACAGACGTTAATAACAGACTCGCAGATTAATCAACGGAAAACAAGCAAATGGAGAACTTTCCCAGAGCGCCCCCTGTCTTTAGACTCTTCTTCTCGGCAAGAAAAACTCAAAAACCCGATGGGAAAAAGAGAAACCTGGAGGAGAACCATCCATAGTAGATTGGGGGTCCTTTTAGTCCTTTTATTGGGGGTCCTTTTATCCTCATATGTGCAGCTTGATTCTCTGATCAGAAGCAGGTGAGTGGAGGTGGTGCCAGAGTCTCCGCCCAGCTCTAGTCTCAAACACAGAAATAAGGAGGGAAAACAGCAGGGAACACACAAAAAAAAAACACAAATCCTGACATGAACGAACTCCAGGTGAACTGAATAGTGGATGTTATTGACAGGGGAAAACAGGAGGAAACAGATGATAGTGCTCAGGTTGCCATACTTCCCCCAAAAAAGCTGCTCCTGAGACAGCTTAACTAAAACTGCGGGCTTTATATTTTTGCTTTTCACTGGACTAACCATAAGCTCATTCAAAGAGGAACGTTTTAAGGCTGGTCTTAAATGTAGAGACTGCGGAGGCCTCTTTAAAACCCCATTGCGTCGGATGCTATCGCCGCCAACAGAGCGCGGTAAAGTCTAGGCGAGATATACTGGTCTATAACGTGTTCAGTCCTTAAAGAGCATGAGCTTTTATTTAAATCTAAAAGACCCCAGCACCTGCAGCCTGAGAATGAAAAAAAAAACTTATATATGTCCTTTATCTGCAGGTTAAAGCTCTGACAACACAGGTTCTTATTTGAAACTGTAAGTGCAGTTTAAATAAGGAACCTGTGGACATCAGTGACGTCACAAAACTTTAAGTGCAGGTTTCTTTAAAAAAAAAAACCTCTTCTTACTTTCGCTATCAGACACCCAGCTTCAAGTTTAACATCTCAACAAACCTATTCTGCACTTCCTTGTTTTTAAATGTATTAGAATAACCGACACAAAATTCAATCAGCTAATCTCACCTGAGGGATATGGCTCCCACAAGAGAGGAAAAAGCTAAAGACTTAAGGAAGTGCTCTTTGGAAACTACCGGTATGTTGTTTCCCCATTGTGGCCACCGTAGAAAGTCCCATCACCTGGTTTACACGAGTTCACGCCATGACACGTCTCTGGTGTGAAGTGAATCGGAGCCAGAGTCGATGGCGCCCGAAAGCACGGCCACGATCGCTTTCTATTGGAGCGCGACGGCTAGCAGGTTAGCTTTATCCACTTATATCAGGGGTGTCAGACTCATTTTCACACATACCCTTGCTCTCAAAGGGCCAGATTTGAATGTAAGACAGTAAAAATGTAACTAAATAATGTAATGTAAACGTAAAACTGTTTTTTTTATCTTGTTAATTAACCATTTCTGTATTTTTTACGTATTCAAGTCACGAATATTGCACATGAATTCGCGTAGATATGAAAAAATGTCTGTGTAACTGTGTAACTCTTGATAAACTGATATTTTAAGACAGTTATACTTTTTAATTTAGCTTGTCGTGGACCACATAAAGTGACGTGTTGGGCCACATTTTGCCCGCGGGCCTTGAGTTTGACACATGTGACTTATTATATAAACAGTCTATGGTAATCCCTCAGTGTGCAGTAGGTTCATAGTGGTCCATGGTCTATACTAGTCTATGTGTCTTATACTTGAGTATCGATACCGGCTTACATGAGTATCTAGTTTCGATATCGATCAGTATCAGATTTTCAATACTTTTGACAATCCTACGTGGCTCTACCTTCATTTATTTTCTGTTCTAATGTTTCCTCATTACAAACGGACACAAACCCTGCATATTTAGTCTCAGTTCTTCGCTCAAACTGAAAACGCTCAGTTCCACCTTGTGATGTCATCAAGTGGTAATGCAGGAAGTGCTCCACTGTGTTTTTAAACTCCACCCACCTTCATTTCTAGAATCATTTGGATCATTTCAGCCCTGGAATTGCCACTTATCTCGACTGAACTAAAGGTAAAATGAGCTGTTAATGTGAAAACTACCACTTGATGACATCACAAGGTGGAACAGAGCGTTTTGAGGTTTGGAAATGTAACGGACGAATAATAAAGTGTGACTCAAACATGTGAGAATGAAACAAAACACAACTCCAGGTCTGTTTTTGATTAGGTTTAAAGCTCACACAAGTCCGTTTTGTGTAATATAGGACCTTGGATCAATCATACAACTATATATCTTCAACACACAACCACAGATAAATACTGTTGTTGTGTCCTTGGGCAAGACACTTAACCCACCTCACCCCCTTGTGTGTGTGTGTGTGTGTGAATGGGTGAGCAGTTTCATGATTTAAAGCGTAAAAGTTCTCTATAAACACCTGACCTTTTACCGTATAACCTCATTAGCTCGTGTTAGCCTCCCTGTACATTTCGCCAGATAGCATTAGCATGATACAAAAATACCCACTCACGCTAACTCGCGCATAAATCAGCGTGATCCTTCGGGAATTTGGATTTGAATGGTCCATAAATCCACCAGCGTCTCCAGCTCGGATCCACTTCCTGTGATAGCTGCTGCAGACAGGAAGTCCGACATTAAACCGACGTGTAGCAGGAAGTCGCTGAGAGATAGAAGTAAAAACGAGACACAGTTTGTTTGGATGAGTGTTTTGGATATGTCTGCTAGGCCTGTCATGATAACTACTATATCGTTGAGCGCTTCACAGACGGTACAATAGTTTTTTGGGGTCCGTATTTGTCGTGGGTATCTTTTCTTTGCGCTACTAGAGACATTTTTGGTTATTTTTCTGTTCTACGATGAGATTTGAGGGTTGGATTATGAACTTTTATGACTCACTATTGACACAAACTGGCGACTTAATTGTTGCGTTGTGTTATTTATTCACTGCAGTTCATATCTGTAACAATTTTCTACATTTAGAATACTTTTTGGCAATATTTCTGCTTTAGGGTTTGTTTTCGATATTATAATTTATCGTCTATGTTTACTTCAGCCACATAACACACTTCAAAATGTGAGACAGGTCTAATATTGGACTGATCTAACACAAATTGTTTATATTTTCCTAAATCTTTGTTGTACACTGATAAAACAAGTACATATGGTTTCATTTATGTTGCGTTTACCATAGACTGTACATATAAATGAACAGAGCTAATGCACTCGCTTCTGGCTCCAATTCACTTTACATTGAAACACTGTGTCCCCTCTCTCTCTCTCTCTCTGTTCCTGCTTCTGTCAGACTCATTTTGGTCTTAAATGTTTGTATTTTTATTTTGTTATTTTGTCCATGAATCAAGATATGAACATTAATCATCAACAGACAAGTCTATGGGGTATTAAAGAGGAGGTATTTACTTCTATTGGGTATTAAAGAGGAGGTATTTACTTCTGTGGGGTATTAAAGAGGAGGTATTTACTTGTATGGGGTATTAAAGAGGAGGTATTTACTTGTATGGGGTATTAAAGAGGAGGTATTTACTTCTGTGGGGTATTAAAGAGGAGGTATTTATTTCCATAGGGTATTAAAGAGGAGGTATTTACTTCTATGGGGTATTAAAGAGGAGGTATTTACTTCTACGGGGTATTAAAGAGGAGGTATTTACTTCTATTGGGTATTAAAGAGGAGGTATTTACTTCTGTGGGGTATTAAAGAGGAGGTATTTACTTGTATGGGGTATTAAAGAGGAGGTATTTACTTGTATGGGGTATTAAAGAGGAGGCATTTACTTCTATGGGGTATTAAAGAGGAGGTATTTACTTCTGTGGGGTATTAAAGAGGAGGTATTTATTTCCATAGGGTATTAAAGAGGAGGTATTTACTTCTATGGGGTATTAAAGAGGAGGTATTTACTTCTACGGGGTATTAAAGAGAAGGTATTTACTTCTACGGGGTATTAAAGAGGAGGTATTTACATCTGTGGGGTATTAAAGAGGAGGTATTTACTTCTATGGGGTATTAAAGAGGAGGTATTTATTTCCATAGGGTATTAAAGAGGAGGTATTTACTTCTATGGGGTATTAAAGAGGAGGTATTTACTTCTACGGGGTATTAAAGAGGAAGTATTTATTTCCATAGGGTATTAAAGAGGAGGTATTTACATCTGTGGGGTATTAAAGAGGAGGTATTTATTTCCATAGGGTATTAAAGAGGAGGTATTTACATCTGTGGGGTATTAAAGAGGAGGTATTTACTTCTATGTTGTATTAAAGAGGAGGTATTTACTTGTATGGGGTATTAAAGAGGAGGTATTTACTTCTATGGGGTATTTTTTAAATAATATAGACCTTTAATATCTCCAAGACAACAATTTTCATTTCAGATTTTTTCGTCTTTTTTAGGGTCCAAGAAGAAGACGAAAGTTGTAAAGAACAACCCCAACCCGGTCTGGAATGAGGTACAGTACTGACATCTCAACAGGCCAAGTTAGTCTATATTTTGTTGTGTATTTTTGTTGTTTTTTTTTTGTCTGTAGGGTTTTGAGTGGGACCTAAAAGGGATCCCTCTGGACTCTGGAGCCGAGCTGCACTGTGTGGTGAAAGATCATGAGAAGATTGGACGCAACAGGTAAAAAATGATTCACAAAAAGTAAAATACGCACAAGTAAAACCAAAAATATAGTGAATTTTAGCATAGACCATTTGTGCAACGACCCATAGACTGAATAAAGACGTGGACTGAGCGAGTGAGACGTCACCCACAGCGTTCGGCTCCAGTCAAATGAAGCTAATCGAGGCTAGCAGTTATAGCGGCTAATTTGGAATTAAGTTGCATATTTGGAATTCTGACCGCGAGTGTCATAGCAACCAAAGAGCCAATCCGGAGTGAGGCTGTTGAAGGCTGGTTTAGCACGGAACTGGCGCTTAGCAACGCTGTCAATCAAACCTGTTGCTAACGCTAACGGGAGTGACGTCGGGGAAAGAAGGCGCCGGATTTGTCTGTTATTAATGTTCATATCTTGATTTACAGACAAAATAGAGAAATAAAAACCCCAGGATCATGTAGAGGGTTAATACGAACATTTAAGACCAGTTTTACACAAAAAAAAAACAACTCAAAATATAAAAAAACAACTCAAAATAATAAACAAAAAAAAAAGAGAAAATAAACTAAAAAAAGAAAAAAATCTCAAAATAACAAAAAAAAAAAGCAGGAGGTACAGAGAGAGGACACAGTTTTACAAAAAAAAATAAAAATTAAATAACAAAAAAGCAAAAACTCAAAATAATAACAAAAAACAATAATAATTATAATAAAAAATAACTAAAAGAAAACTCAAAATATAAAAAAACAAATCAAAATAACAAAAAAACACTCAAAAAAAGAAAAGAAACTAAAAAAGAAGAAAAAACTCAAAATAACAAAACAAAAGTTATAATAGCTATAAAAAAAACAAAAAAACAAACTCAAAATAACAAAAAGAAAATCAAAATAACTCAAAATAATCAAATAAATAAATAAATAATAATGATTTTTAAAAATTCAAAATAACCCCAGGATCATATAGAGGGTTAATATGAACATTTAAGACCAAAATAACGAGTCTGACAGCAGCAGGGACAGAGAGAGGACATTTTATCAATAGAAAGTGAATTGGAGCCAGAGTTGACAGAGCCAGAAGCGCACACACATGATCACTTCCTGTTTAAAACGCGGCGGAGGCTAGCAGGTTAGCTATGTCCATTTATATAAACAGTCTATGGAACTACCTCTCCATTAATAATAATAATAATAATAATACATTTTATTTATATAGCGCTTTTCAAGAGCCTTAATTAAACATGAACAAAGACTTTAACAGGAGGTATTTTACTTCTACGGTATTATCTGCTAACACATAACACATTTAGATCACCATGTTAGCTTGACTATGCAATTTTTGGGGTAAAATCGCTAGTCAACAACAAAATTTTCCTATTATATAACAAAGTTTGTATATGTGCGTCATGTTTTTGGAGCAGCTTTCTCGGGTGTGGATGTTCTTCTGCTCTGGTGCAAAAGTTCAGGAGATAAAACGGCCAGGGCATCCTTTGATTGTGTGGCATTCATGTGTGAGTAATGGGTCTACGGGGCCCGACAGGGACCACGCGCTAAATACACTTTCAGTATAAGCATTGTCCCATCACTCACTATAATGCTAACAAGGGCTAAACGTATTTACTCAGCGCTACTTCCTGTGTTTTTGTACTTTCCTTGTCATTTTTTTTTTCTCTACATGAACTGCCACTTACTTGATGGAACATATTTACCATAAGTACTGTCCCTCCAAACCGTAGACTGTTTACATAAATGGACAGAGCTAACCTGCTAGCTAACCGGCTCCATTGACTATGGCTCTAATTCACTTTCTACTGAAAAACTGTGTCCTCTCTCTGTACCTGCTGCTGTCGGACTCGCCATTTTGGTCTTAAATGTTTGTATTAACCCCATGATCCTGGGTTCTTTTTTTTTTTTTTCAGTTTATAAATTTTTTTTAGTTATTTTGAGTTTTTGTTACATTGAGTTATTTATTTATTTGAGTTATTTTAAGTAATTTTTATTTTTTTATTTTGAGTTTTTTGAGGGTTTTTTTGTCTATTTTTTGTTTTTATTTTGAGTTTTTGTTATATTGAGTTATTTATTTATTTATTTGAGTTATTTTAAGTAAAAATTTCGTATTATTTTGATTTTTTTTTTTTTTTTATGAGTTATTTGGGGGGGGGGGGGGACTCGTCATTTTGGTCTTAAATGTTCGTATTAACCCGATGATCCTGGGTTCATTTTATTTTATTTTTTTTATTTATTTATTTTTTCTTAAGTTATTTTCAGTTTATTAATTTTTTTAGTTGTTTTGAGTTTTTGTTACATTGAGTTATTTATTTATTTATTTGAGTTATTTTAAGTAATTTTTTATTTTTATTTTGAGTTTTTTTTTATTAGTTATTTTGAGGGGGGGGTTTTTGTCTATTTTTTGTCTTTTGAAAACTGTGTCCTCTCTCTGTCTCTGCTGCTGTCGGACTCGTCGTTTTGGTCTTAAATGTTCGTATTAACCCGATGATCCTGGGTTCATTTTTTTTTTTTTTTTTCTTGAGTTATTTTCACTTTATTATTTTTTTTTTTGTTATTTTGAGTTTTTGTTACATTTAGTTATTTATTTATTTATTTATTTGAGTTATTTTAAGTATTTTTTTTATTATTATTTTGAGGTTGGTTTTTTTTTGTGAGTTATTTTGAGGGTTGTTTTTTTGTCTATTTTTTATTTTTTGTAAACTGTGTCCTCTCTCTGTCTCTGCTGCTGTTGGACTCGTCATTTTGGTCTTAAATGTATTAACCCTCTACATGATCCTGATCCCGGTAAATCAAGACATGAACCATAATAACAGACAAATCAGGCGCCTTCTTTCCCCCGACGTTGCTCCTGTTAGCGTTAGCAAACAGTTTGGATTAACAGCATTGCTAAACACCCGCTCCCTTCTAAACCAGCGGGCGTTACCTTCAACAACCTCGCTCCGGATTGGCTCTTTGGTTGCTATGATACTCGTGGTCGTAATTCCAAATATGGAACTCAGCAACAAATTCGCCGCTATAACTGCTAGCCTCGATTAGCTTCATTTGACTGGACGCCGCAGGTGACGTCACACTCACTTAGTCCACGTCTTTATACAGTCTGTGGTCCAAACCCAAGTCAGAATTTAAATATCTCGTTGGATATGTTTGGATATTTCCTTCAAAAACGCTGAATCTCCCGTAGATTTACACAGACCACGCCCCTCCACCTGATCAAACTGTAACGTTTCACAAATACTTTCTAAAATATCTGGTTCAAACCCTCTTAATAATGAGTAAATCAATAGAAAATCAAATGTTTGCGTTGTGTTTGTGCAGGTTTTTGGGCGAGACCAGACTGTCCCTCCGAGATGTACTCAACTCTCCGTCTTTAACCGCGACTTTTACCATCTCCCTGCTGGACACCAAGAGGAACAACACCGGAGTGAGTCACACAAAATCGACTTATAACGCCGTTTCCTCCTCAAAAACAGACCTGGAGTCGTGTTTTGTTTCATTCGCACATGTCTGAGCAACACTTTATCGTCCTCAAAATGCTCCGTTCCACTTTGTGATGTCATCAAGTGGCACTTTTCACGCTAACAGCTCCTTTTACCTTTAATTCAGTTGTAGATTGACAACTCCAGAAGCTAAAATGATCCAAATGATTCTAGAAATGAAGGTGTGCGGAGTTTACGAACACAGCGGAGCACTTCCTGTATCACCACTTGATGACATCACGAGGTGGAACAGAGCGTTTTCAGTTTAAAAGAAGAACTCGGCGTAAATATGCAGCTTTGTTTGTGCGAATGAAACAAAACACAACTCCAGGTCTGTTTGTGATGAGAACATTAGACCACAAATCAGAAATAGCGACGCATTAGCCCTTTAACAATACTCGTGTTAGCGCCCCCTGTCTGTATTAAATATTATTGCACGTACGAAGTTGTGCTGTCAATACTTTTACATTGAGTTGCTTTATATTATAGTGTATTTTTCTAACACTACGCAATACTGCAGTGTAATCCTTAGATCACACGTGTCAAACTGAAGGCCCCCGGGCTAAATGCGGCCCGCCACGTCTTTTTATATGGCCCGCAACAAGATAAATTAAAAGGTTTGACTGTCTTAAAATGTCGGTTTATGAGGAAATACAGTTACACAGCCATATTTTTATATTTATGGAAATATATATGCAGTATTTGTAACTCAAATATGAAATAAATACAAAAACAGTTAATGAACGAGTTAAAAAAAGTAGTAATATTTATTTTACATGTGGCCCTTTTAGAGTGACCATTTTGCTGATGTGGCCCTCGGTGAAAATGTGTTTGACAAACCTGCCTTAGATGTCGGAAAGTTACTCCAAATTAGTACTCTGAGCGTTTATTTTCATGTCTGCAGTTACTTCCCATACGTCTATAAGTTATAACCGCTTCCTTTTTTCAGTCTCAAAATATCACAAAAGCGCCACGCCCCGTCTGCCGGCTCCTCCGCTCACCTCAAACACAACGTATGTGTTGTCTCCTATAAGTGTTTTCAACTAAATTTGATGTACTTACAAAATATTAGTACTCAAGTAGAAATAGTGACGCAAAAAAATTAAAAAAAAGTTGTGTTTAGGTCGTCGTGTTGCCTTTTATCGTTCAGAAAATGCAATGTTTACTTTCTTTTTTGACGCTCTCAGTCTCCCCTGCCGTTGCTCTCCACACTGAGTCACCCCCCCTTCAGAGCGCTAACGCAACACAATTAGCGTGCAAAGCTAGTGTACATCACACCAGGTTTGCGAAGTCGTAGTGCGCAGTTTTGTATCTTTTTTTTGTATATTTATGGAGAGTTGTCGCGTGGGAGCGTGCGTGATGTCAACTTGTGGGCGGAGCCTTGTACAGAATCTTACAGCTAATCTTACAGTGTTAGCCATAGGTTCCCGCCCCCCCCGGCTGTAAACAATAGGTGTGTTAGTTTCAGTTTCGTTAGCGCCTCCTTCAGACAGATATGAGGCAGTGTCCAGCAGAAATCTGGCCACAACTGAAGAAGAAGAACTTGGACGGAGCAGCGCAAACGTCTTCAGTTGACAGATTTTATGTTTTTTCTTCACTCTCAGTGGGAAGAGGAACCACAACTTTTACTCGAGTAAGAGTACTGTTACACTGTAAAATATAATACTCAAGTAAAAGTATATTTAGTACGACTGGATTTCAAAATTACACAAATTAAAGTTGGATTTGAGCTAAAAGTGTGTGACCCCGGTGTCGTTTGAGCAGCTCCTGAGCTCAGAATAAGTCAGAATAACGGTTTTATTGTCCGAGAATCAGGAAGTGCGGTTTACCGACGCGACGGTGGCTCAGTCGGTAGAGCGTTTGTCCACTGATCTGAAGGTCGGCCGTTCAAAAAAACCAGCTCTCGACACGAACGTCGTTTATTGAGCGGTCAGATCTACAGACTCCCAGGTTAGCGGTGCGATTCCAGGTCCCACAGGTGAATACTGTTGTTGTTGTTGTGTCCTTGGGCAAGACACTCTCTTCTGCCCATCTCTTCCCCAGTGTCTGTGTGCGAATGTGTGAGCGTTTCCTTGATTTAAAGCGTTTTGAGCGACTTGAAAATGGAAAAAACGCTGTGTAAAAATGTGTTAGCGTTAGCGTGTGGTCTCTGCGCGTTGTAAAAAAAGCCCTTATAAACTCATCGCTGTGAATAATTAAGATGTTCTGAATCCATAAACTAACTTTGGACCACTGTAAACCGTTAAAAACAAACTCGTTCTGTTGTTTTTTATGTTTTTAAGAAAAGTTTTGATGCATATTTCTTCTTCTTTCAGGCCACTCTGACCCTCCAGGTGTCGTACCTCCCTCCCCCGGGAGTCGCCCCCATCTACCACCCCCCTCCTCCCCCCGAGCCCATCCACCACAGCAGCACCCCCAACGTGGAGCTGGACACCGTCACCAGTAAGACATTTGCATAGCTCTGTTCCACCTGGTGATGTCATCAAGTGGTAGTTTTCAAGTGAACGGCTCCTTTTTACCTTTAGTTCAGTCGAGATAAGTGGCAATTCCAGGAGCTGAAATGATCCAAATGATTCTAGAAATGAAGGTGTGTGGAGTTTAAAAACACAGCGGAGCACTTCCTGTATCGCCACTTGATGACATCACAAGGTGGAACAGAGTGTTTTCAGTTTGAGAGAAGAACTCAGGCTAAATGTGCAGGTTTGTTTGTGCGTTAAACGTGTGTGAATGAAACCAAAAAAAAAAAAAAAAACCACAACTCCAGGTCTGTTATTATAAAAACAGCACGATATCTGTCCTTTAATCGTTTATTTTCAAGACGCCATTTTGTCCATTCACCCCCGTTTTCACCTTCGCTGTGACGTACGCACTTCGTTCTCCAGTTTTATCTTCTTAATCAGTGATATTTATAGGATTCGGCAGCGTTGTGTAGCCATTTTGGTACGAATTATTAAAAAATCTGCTGCTCGCTAGTGTGATGTGTGATCCATAGGGGGCGCCAACAGCTACGCAGCGCTTTGTTTTGGTTTTCTAACGCGGAAGTCAGCGGATTTGTTTCTTTTATTAAGTCGTTTTAGATGAATATTGTGATTTAAAATGAGTAAATTATAACAAAATGATCCACGAGTGTCGTAGATTATAACTATAGAGCGACACAAGCACAACATTTAGGCAAAACTCATTTATTTGTTGTGTTTTTTTGGTCAGTTTGTACGTTCATCTTCTGCTTTTACCTGGAAACTACAACACTGCCCTGCTCCTAAAGATGTTTTATCATTAATTTTAATTGTAAATGTTGGATCCGGAGATTTATTTTCAACCTCGCACAAGATTTTGAAGTAAAATTCTGAAGGATTAATGTCAAATTCCAAGCCGGATTCATTCGTTTTTCGTTTTTTTCTTATTCACAGTGATCTCCTTGGACACTCTGGGAGAAGAGGACACGGAGAGCCTGCTGATGGTGGAGGTGCCCGACGACCCCGGGGCGGACGACGGGCGCTCCCTGGTCATGGTGGGACCCCAGGGGCAGACGGAGCAGGACACGCCCCCCGCGCACACGCCCAAACGCTCCCCTCCGTCCTACAGGGGGCAGGAGAGGCTACGGAGGAAGAAGAAAGGAGCCAGCGGGCAGCCCAGACCACTGCCCAACAAACCGCAGGACCTGCAGGTACTTCGTTGTACTGTGTGGGATGTATTTTTTCAGAAAAGTACTGCGATAAATGGTAAAAATGAGTACTTTAACCAGTTATATTGGTGTTTGAATTGTATTATTTACTGTTCCTGGTCCTTTTTTGACAACTTTAGTCCAAACTAGGTCATTTTGCAGCTTTCTGGTCCAAGTTTGTGATGTTTTCAGTGGTTTCTGCAATTTCAAGTAGTTGGTGACATCACACATGACTGTCCCGATCACATCTAGGTGTCTCTGATCGCAAACACCTGGCTGCAGGGGGCGGAGTTTGAAGCGTGGATACCTGTTAGACCAATCGCACTGTTCCTTACACCTCCAGACTCCGCCCCGCCTCCTCGTTCCTCACTCTCCCCTTTTAATCCTCCAGACCCCGCCCACTTTAGCAGCTCTATTTGAAATGCGATTGTGGGCGGAGTTTAGGCGTTGACTCCCACTTTAGCACATTTAAAACCTCACTGCGTAACTTTTTTTTTTTTTTTTTTTACCACAAACTAGATTAAAATAAAAGCATATCTGATTGTTTTGAATGTCTTAAATGCTCTGTAAAGCGTTCTACTGTGAGTGGGCTCGCATCTCCACAGACCTGACTCTTATTCGGTCTGGGGGAGGGGCTTCACCTGCTTGTTTCTGTGGAAATGTTGTTCCTTTGGCTAAAATCAGTGTGACATAACATGGAGAATCTTTACTTTTGTTTAACTTGTAACTTGCTGGGGATG
Source organism: Periophthalmus magnuspinnatus (assembly GCF_009829125.3). NCBI lineage: Eukaryota > Metazoa > Chordata > Actinopteri > Gobiiformes > Gobiidae > Periophthalmus > Periophthalmus magnuspinnatus. The sequence goes on along the minus strand of NC_047143.1, from coordinate 2,889,285 downwards.
TGCCTCGGGAAAGTTACGCAATGATGCTTTAAAACATGAGCTGCAGTAAATAGTAATAAGACAATAGTAATAACAACAATGTACGTGTGTGTTCTTTGTCATAAGTTGTAGATATGTTGGTTAATCAGTCCACAGCAGATCAAATGTCAAAGGTCATTGGAGCACTTCCTGTATTACCACTTGATGACATCACAAGGTGGAACAGACTGTTTTAAACGGTGTTGGTTTAGGCCCTGGCTCTAATTCTGGTCTCGATCCCGGTCTCGATCCCGGTCTCGTTTTCAGGTGCGCGTGCGCATCATCGAGGCGCGACAGTTGCCGGGCATCAACATCAAACCCGTCGTCAAGGTAACGGTTGCCGGGCAAACCAAGAGGACGCGGATCCGCAAGGGCAACAATCCCGAATTTGATGAGGTAAAGTTTGAATTTATGAAAAAAAAAAAAAAAGACAAAAATACGACATTGTGCGACAAAAGTTTGAGAATTAAATACAAAAAGATAAAAATAGTAAAAATAGTTCTTGTTTCATTTTCAGACATTTTTCCTAAACTTTTTTGAAACTCCTTCAGATCTGTTTGACGAACCTATTTTCATCACAGTAAGTAAAAAAAAAACACAAAAAACAACAGATTTACACAATAGTTTTTATTTATTACATATATTTGAAACACTTTATATTACAATATGTTCTATTAAAGAGTTTTTTTAATTCTATGGAGTAATAAAGATTTTAATAATAATATTTTTGGATTAATTTCTAAAACAAACTCGTCGATTTTTAGGTTTGTGATTCTCGATCTTTGAGAACTGACGCAGTGATCGGTGAATTTAAGGTAAACTTGACTTTATATCTGTATTTTTTGTGCATTTAATGATTTATTTTGTGATACATTTGATCATGTGATTGTTTTTGTTTGTGTTTGTTTTTGTGCAGCTCGACGTTGGGACAGTTTATAATGAACACAGTGAGTGAAGTCGACAAAATGCTGCACTTTGGTTCCACCATTTTGGATCTTGTGTTTCACTCTGCTCCCTGTGGTTTGTAGGACACTGTTTCCTGAGAAAATGGCTGCTCCTCTGTGACCCCGACGACCTCTCGGCCGGGGTCAAAGGTTACCTGAAGGTCAGCCTCTTGGTGCTGGCGGCGGGAGACGAGCCTCCGGTGAGTTTAAGGTCACGGATTTATTCAGGAAAGAGAGAAAGAGTGAGAGGGAGGAGAGAGAGAGGGAGAAGAAGAGAGGAGAGAGAAGAGACAGAGGGAAAGGAGAGAGAGGGAGGAGAGGAGAGGAGAGGAGAGAGAAGAGACAGAGGGAAAGGAGAGAGAGTGAGAGGGAAAAGAGAGAGAGGGAGGAGAGGAGAGAGAAGAGACAGAGGGAAAACAGGGAAGAAGCGAGGGAAGAGAGAAGAGACAGAGAGTGAGAGGGAAAAGAGAGAGAGGTAGAAGAGGAGAGGAGAGAGAAGAGACAGAGGGAAAGGAGAGAGATGGAGGAGAGGAGAGACAAGAGACAGAGGGAAAGGAGAGAAAGGGAGGAGAGGAGAGGAGAGGAGAGAGAAGAGACAGAGGGAAAGGAGAGAGAGGGAGGAGAGAGAAGAGACAGACAGTGAGAGGGAAAAAAGAGAGGGAGAAGAGGAGAGAAGAGAAAGAAGAGACAGAGAGTGAGATGGAAAGGAGGGAGGGAGAAGAGGAGAAAGAAGAGAGAAGAGGCAGAGAGTGAGACAGCATCAATGTCAACACTATGAATGAACAGACATGAAAAATGACATGAAAAGTGCTAAAGTGTAGATCTGAAAAGAGAGAGAGAGGGGAGAGGAGAGGAGAGAGAGGAGACAGAGAGGCAGGAGAGAGAGAGAGGAAGAGAGGAAAGGAGAGTGGAAAGAGATGGAGAGGAGAGAAAGGAGAAAGAAGCGAGAGGAGAAAGAGGGAAAGAAAAAAGCAGAGAGAGGGAGGAAGAGATGAGGGAAGAGAGAGAGAAAGGAAGAGAGGAAAGGAGAGAAAGGAGAAAGAAGAGAGAGGAGGGAGGAGAGAGAGAGGAGAGAGAAAGAGAGGTGAGGAGAGAGGGAAGAGAGGAAAGAGGAGAGAAGGAGAGGAGAGAGAAAGGGAGAGAGGGAGAGGAGAGTGAGCTAGAGAGGAGAGAGAGGAGAAAAGGAGGAGAGAGATGAGAGAGAGGTAGAGGAGAGAGGACAGGAGAGAGGGAAAAGAGAGAGAGAGAGAGGAGGTCTGCATCACTGTCACAAAGCAAAGGGAGGACACTCTGAGGTTTTCAATCTAAAATATAAAAAAAGACGTTGTTCTTTTCAGTTTGTGGTCTGGACTTGTTCTGTGTTTTAATCAGACGGTTCCGTCACAAACGTCGCTTTGCTGATGTCACTGTTTGTCATATTTTTTTGTTTTATTTTGTTCATAAAAATTAAAGTCAGTAAAAAAGTTTAACGACAAAAAAGCGACTCCAGGACGAGATAAATGACATTTGTATCGCACTGATCTGGACACGATTTCAGCGTAAAAACTCGCACGTGTTTAGTTTAGTTTGCTCCGTGTGTGTGTTTTTTTTACTCTGTGTGTGTTTTTTTTACTCTGTGTGTGTTTTTTTTACTCTGTGTGTGTTTTTTTTACTCTGTGTGTGTTTTTTTTACTCTGTGTGTTTTTTTTACTCTGTGTGTGTTTTTTTTACTCTGTGTGTTTTTTTACTCTGTGTGTTTTTTTTACTCTGTGTGTGTGTTTTTTTTACTCTGTGTGTGTGTTTTTTACTCTGTGTGTGTGTTTTTTTTACTCCGTGTGTGTGTTTTTTTTACTCCGTGTGTGTGTTTTTTTACTCTGTGTGTGTGTTTTTACTCTGTGTGTGTGTTTTTTTTACTCCGTGTGTGTGTTTTTTTTACTCCGTGTGTGTGTTTTTTTACTCTGTGTGTGTGTTTTTTTTTACTCTGTGTGTGTGTTTTTTACTCTGTGTGTGTGTTTTTTTACTCTGTGTGTGTGTTTTTTTACTCTGTGTGTGTTTTTTTACTCTGTGTGTGTTTTTTTTACTCCGTGTGTGTTTCCAGGCGGATAAACGTGAGTGTGTGGAGGAGAGGGAGGACATCGAGGGGAACCTGCTGCGTCCGGCCGGTCTGTCCCTGAGAGGAGCCACTTTCACCGTCAGAGTTTACAGAGCGGAGGACCTGCCCCAGAGTAAAACCACACCACTGTTATTACAAAAGAGCTAATGTGCTAATGCTAACGCCGCCGCCGCCGTGTTAGCTCTCGAGAGGAGAGAGAGAGAGAGAGGAGAGAGAGGAGAGAGGGAGAAGAGAGAGAGAGGAGAGAGAAAGGAGAGAGAGGGGAGGAGAAAGGGAGGAGAGAGGAGAAAAGAATTAGACAGAACAGGGAGAAAATAGAGAAAGGAGAGAGTGGAGAGGAGAGGACAGAGGAGAGAGAGGGAGAGGAGAGAGAAAGGAGAGAGAGGAGAGAGAGAGGAGAGACGGAGGACAGAGGAGAGAGAGGGAGAAGAGAGAGAGGAGAGAGGGAGAAGAGAGAGAGGTGAGAGAGGATAGAAAAAGGAGAGAGAGGAGAGAGAGGACAGAGGAGAGAGAGGGAGAGGAGAGAGAAAGGAGAGAGGGAGAGGAGAGAGAAAGGAGAGAGAGGGAGAGGAGAGAGAGGAGAGAGGGAGGACAGAGGAGAGAGAGGGAGAGGAGAGAGAAAGGAGAGAGGGAGAGGAGAGAAAGGAGAGAGAGAGGGAGAGGAGAGAGAGGAGAAAGGAGGGAGAGAGAGGACAGTGAGGAAGAGGAGAGAAGGAGAGGAGAGAAGGAAAGGAGAGAGAGAGGACAGAGGGAGAGAGAAGTGACAGAGGGAGAAGGGGGGCGAGAGAGGAGAGAGGAGGGGGGAGAGAGGGAGAGAGGAGGGAGGGATGGAGAGAGGGGGTAGAGGGATAGAAGACATGGAGAAGAGGGAATGAGAGAAGAGAGAGAGGGTGAGTCAGGGGTTGTTGAGCTTAATTCTTTTTTTTTTCATGTTTTTATTTATTTTTATATCCGTCCTTTGTTGGACACGTGGTATTTCTTGACCCTGAAGTGAAACCCACAGATGACGCTGCTGTTGTGTCCTTGGGCAAGACACTTAACCGTCGCAAACCCTTGTCCCTTTTTTCACTGAGTTTCTTGGTGAAGTTTCCTAAAATACTTTTGGCCTCATCAGGGTCAAGAAATACCACAAGTACAACTCAGTGATTAAAGTAAAGTGTCTATTTTTAAAGTTTTGAGCTTATTTTTTACTTGACACAAACGTCCACAGTGCGTCCGACCTCGTGACCGGAGCCACGTTTACAGTAAAACACAATGATTTTAAATGTTCTTGCTCCCCCTAGTGGACGACGCCATCATGGACGGGATGAAGCAGTTCTTCGGTTTCGACAGTAACAGGAAAAACCTGGTGGATCCGATGTTGGAGATTCACTTCGCCGGAAAGACTGTAAGAAAACGGCTTCAGATGTACTTTGCTTCCTTGCATCCTTGCGTCCTTGCGTCCTTGCGTCCTTGCTTCCTTGCATCCTTGCTTCCTTGCGTCCTTGCGTCCTAGCGTCCTTGCGTCCTTTCTTCCTTGCCTTGCCGACCTTTTACAGCCGATCATTCTCGTTCCTAAAGACGAAAGTGTCACATGTCTCAGCGACTAAAGGCCTGTGGTTCTTCCTTCTTTGTGTCCTTGAGTCCTTGAGTCCTTGAGTCCTTGTGTCCTTGAGTCCTTGAGTCCTTGAGTCCTTGTGTCCTTGCTTCCTTCCTTACGTTAAGTGGGTTAAGTGCTCCTTAAGGAGAGAGAGGGAGGGGTGAGAGAGGAGAGAAAGAGGTGAGAGAAGAAGAGAGTGAGGAGAAAGAGAGAGCGAAGAAAGAGGAGAGAGGGAGAGGAGAGAGAGAGAGAAAGAGGTGAGAGAAGGAGATGAGAGAGAGGGAGAGGAGAGAAGAGGGAGGAGAGAGGAGAAAGGGATCAGAGAGCGGAGAGAGAGGAGAGAAGGAGAGGGAGAGAGGAAGAAAGAGAGGGAAAGGAGAGAGATGGGGGAGAGAAGAGAGAGGGAAAGGAGAGTGGAGAGAAGGAGAGGAGAGAGAAGAAAGGGGAGAGAGAAGGAAAGGGAGAGAGGAGAGGGAGAGGAGAGAGGACAGAGGAGAGAGAGGAAATAGGGGGAGAGGAAAGAGAGGAAGACAGGAGAGAGAAAGAGAGGGGTGAGAGAGGGAAAGGAGAGCAGAGAGAGGGAGAGAGAGGAAAGAGGAGAGAGAAGAGAGCGAGTGAAGGACAGGAGAGAGGGGGAGCTTGCATCCTTGCTTCTCTGAATCCTTGATTCCTTGTGTCCTTAATTCCTTGTGTCCTTCCTTCCTTCCTCGCGTTAAGTGGGTTAAAGGTGAAGTGCTGTACGTTGCATTTCTTGAGAAGTTGTCGTTCCAAACTAAAAACAGCAAAAATATGACGTGACATAAATCATTTTGGACGAGGCCAAAATCCTGAAGTGAATCACATCATTTATTTATTATGAATTTCACTAAAATCTCGTCTCGTCTCGTCTCTCGTGGACCTGATCTCGACTCATAAAAAGGTCAAATGAGAAGAAAATATATCCAAATCGTGACATAATGATTATTTCACTACAGACACGATGGGTCCACTTTAATGTTCGGATTGAAATGAGGGTTTTTCTTTTTTCAGGTTTGCACTAAAATCCTGGAGAAAAACGCCAACCCTCAGTGGAACCAGAGCCTCACCGTGCCCATCAGGGTAACGCCACCGCACGCTTTAAAAAAAACATCATATTTACTCACGTTTTTTTTCTTCTAAACTGTTTTTCTCACTGTGATAATGTTTGTTTTCTCCAGTTTCCCTCCATGTGTGAGAAAATGAGGATCCGGATTCTGGACTGGTGATTTCACTTGTTGTTTTTTTGTTTTATTGTTACTTTACCGTCTATGGTGGGATGTTCAGTCGTTACCATGGCGACGCAACGCACACATTAGCAAACGCCGGCGGAAAAGTTTCATTATTGTCTGAAAACTCAAGGAAAAAAAAAATACAAAATGGGTTTAAAGAACACGTTTTCAGGAGCGGGGGGTCAATCTGAGCGTTTGTGGTTCGGTTTAAGGGTTTGATTTTCAACAAAAAGCGACGGGAAATCTGTTGGCTAACGCTAGCTAGCTTGTGACTGTGGTTTTCTGTGAGAGAGACTTGTTTAACAGCACAAATCGACTCACCTGTTTTGTATATTACTGTGTTAAAACCGTAGACTGTATAAATAAGTCACATATACAGTCTCAGATTAAAGTCTAGCACAGATCCAGACAGAGCAGTGCCTCAGTTTAGCTTCACACATCAGCTGCAAAGAATCATCATCCTAATTATTCATTTAGCTCATCTGTGTTGTGCAGCTTAGACACACAAATGCTAATGAACAGTGCGCTAAATCACTTTTTCTCGTGTCCTTGATGTTATTGCTTTGTCTGAAATATTCCGTAGTATGGCATTAAACTTATATACCAGGTCAGGTACGGTAAAAATGCACGTTTTCAAAGTACAGTGGATTACATCAGTGTTTGTGCATTTGAGTAAATATAAGATGTGTTTAATGCCGTACTGTGGGACATTCCAGGCGAAGCAATAGCGTCTCTATGGAAACAAGCAGGTAGTGGACCCCCAGTAGAAACGTGACAGTGCGTCTTAAAAATAAAGCATGAGTATTTGTATGTGTTGAAACAAGGTCACAGATAATAAACTGCATAATAATAATAATAATAATAATAATAATAATAATAATAATAATAATAATAATAATAATAATAATAATAATAATAATAATAAATGAAATAATAACAAGACCCAGGACACGCTGGAGGGACTATGTCTCTCGGCTGGCCTGGGAACGCCTTGGGGTCCCACCGGAGGAGCTGGAGGACGTGTCTGGGGTGAGGGAAGTCTTGGAGTCCCTGCTTAGACTGCTGCCCCCGCGACCCGGCCCCGGATAAGCGGAAGAAAATGGATGGATGGATGGATAACAATAATAAAATAATGATGATAATAATAATAATAATAACAATAATAATAATGATAATAATAATAATATAATAACAACAATAAATAAAATAATAACAATAATAATAATGATGATAATAATAATAAAATAATAATAATAATGATGATGATAATAATAAAATAATAATAATAATATAATAACAACAATAAATAAAATAATAACAATAATAATAATGATAATAATAATAATATAATAACAACAATAAATAAAATAATAACAATAATAATAATGATAATAATAATAAAATAATAATAATATAATAACAACAATAAATAAAATAATAGTAATAATAATAATAATAATATAAAATAAAAATAAATAATAATAATAATAATAATATAATAATAACAACAATAAATAAAATAATAACAATAATAATAATGATAATAATAATAATGATAATAAAAATAAAATAATAACATAATAATAATAATAATAATAATAGTAATAATAATAATAATATAAAATAAAAATAAATAATAATAATAATAATAATAATAATAATAATAATAATAATAATAATAATAATAATAGTAATAATAATAAAATTAAATAAAAATAAAAATAATAATAACAACAATAATTCTTTTGCTATTAAAAATAAAGTTATTTATTATAAAGTGTCCACATGTCTCTCCCCACAGGGACAGGGCCAGTCACAACGACGTGATTGGGACGTCCCAGCTCTGCATGTCCAAGATCTCTGCTCCGGGAGGACAGATCGACGGTAAAATCACAGAAAGAACTGCACGACCTCGGGGTTTTTACATAAAATCATTTGCCAAAAAAAATGCATGTTTTACTCACTTTTTTTTTTTACTCACTTCATTTGGATCAGCTGTGAACTCAACCCCCATTTTTAAAACATAAATGACAAATCTGAAAAAACAAAAACAAACCCACTGCAACAACATTTTCACTGATTCATTTGACTTTTGGATGCGTTTGGTGAATGGTTTTCTGTCCCGTGCATAGACTGTGCATAGCTAACCTGCTAGCCACTGCTTTACAAATGGAAAGTGATCATGGACGCACTTCCGGCTCCATCGACTCTGGCTCCAATTCACTTTCTATTGAAAAGTCGTCGCTCCTCTCTCTGTACCTGCTGCTGTCAAACTCGTCATTTTGGTCTTAAATGTTCGTATTAACCCTCTACATGATCCTGGGGTTTTTATTTCACAACTTTGTACGTACGTAATCGCCGGCTCACTGCTAAACCAGCGGTACAGCAACGGGAAGGTAACATGCATGTAGACCAGAGTGTGCGGTCCGTGGTTTGTCCATGCATGAGCCAAACGAACCGAAAGTGTGGAAATCTGCTGTTTTTCTTCATTCTTACTCCAAAAATATTATTAAAAAAATGTTCTGATCGTCCAATGAAAACAAAAAAAAAACAAAATGCATGTCAATCCATCAGTTATGAACAGATTAATATATATTTATATATTTATATCATATTTTAAAATAATTTTCTGAGTCGTTTGTAGCTGTGAGAGGATCAGACAGGGTCACTCCAAAGATAAACGTTTATGCGATATTCTAATTTAAGAAAACCATAATAAAACATGAACAAAGACTTAATTCATAATGAACAAATAGTTTATTAAAGAGGAAGTATTTACTTCTATGGGGTATTAAAGAGGAGGTATTTACTTCTATGGGGTATTAAAGAAGAGGTATTTACTTCTGTGGGGTATTAAAGAGGAGGTATTTACTTCTACGGGGTATTAAAGAGGAGGTATTTACTTCTATGGAGTATTAAAGAGGAGGTATTTACTTCTATGGGGTATTAAAGAGGAGGTATTTACTTCTGTGGGGTATTAAAGAGGAGGTATTTACTTCTACGGGGTATTAAAGAGGAGGTATTTACTTCTATGGGGTATTAAAGAGGAGGTATTTACTTCTGTGGGGTATTAAAGAGGAGGTATTTACTTCTGTGGGGTATTAAAGAGGAGGTATTTACTTCTACGGGGTATTAAAGAGGAGGTATTTACTTCTATGGGGTATTAAAGAGGAGGTATTTACATCTACGGGGTATTAAAGAGGAGGTATGGTCCAAAGTTATTCCTCACTTACCTTATTCATTCTGAACATCTTAATTACTCACCATGATGAGTTTAAAAGGGCTTTTCAGAGACCAGACCGGAGTTTCATCATCACGGTAAAGTTAACAACAACAAAATGGCGCCCCCTATCTGTCAGCTTTAGACACAGGGCTCAACGGAAACTAGAAACAATCCTGGAAACTTCAAATAATAAAATAAAATAAAACTGCGACAGGGACTAAACATATGGTAAGTATTGATAAAATGCGCTCACTGCATGTTTTGATACGTTTGTGCCGACTTTTAGCCGCTGTAGTTTTAAACGTTTGCTGTGTTGACGCTTGTGTCGTGTGGCGTTCAAAGACTTGTGTAATCCTCTGTGAAAACCTGTACTGTATTTGTGCTTCCTCTCGACGCGCTCAGATGACGTCACTCCACGGGCCGTCCACTCTGGCAGTATGTCCATCACCTTTTCTTTCGTAGAAGCTTCTATTTTTTGGTCAAATGTGTTTTTAGCATAGACTGTATATAAAAATGGACGTAGCTAACGCGCTAGCCGCCGCGTTACAAATAAAACGTTCGGATTAACCCGCTCTACGTGATCCTGGTGTTTTTATTTCAGTATTACGTCCGTAAATCAGACAAATCAGGCGCCTTCTTTCTCCGAGGTCGCTCCTGTTAGCGTTAGCGACCGGTTTGATTGACAGCGTTGCTAAGCGCCCGCTCACAGCCAAACCAGCGATGCGGGCAGGAAGGGGCGTCAGCTTCACCAGCCTCGCTCTGGATTGGCTCTGTGGTTGCTATGATACTCGCGGTCAGAATCCCAAATATGAAACTTGGCTCCAAATTAGCCGCTATAACTGCTAGCCTCGATTAGCTTCATTTCACTGACGCTGTGACACTCTAGTCCACTTCTTTATACAGTCTATGGTTTTTAGTCAAATAATACAAGTTTAATGAGTATTATTTATATTTTTTTATTTATGAAAACTGCTCAAATCAAGATTGGTGTTTTGAAATATATTTGTAGAATTTTAATTATTATTTTTTCACTGTATAATATACGAAATACAAAATTATTTACTTGTTTTTTATTGTTATATTTTCCCATATTTCCAGTCGACGACGGCCTCGGCTTCTTGCCCACGTTCGGCCCGTGTTTTGTAAATCTTTACGGCAGCCCGCGAGAGTTCAGCAGTTTCACCGACCCTCACGAAGCGCTCAACCTCGGAAAAGTAAACCGATTTTCTACGATGGTTCTTCCGTACGATTTCATTGTTTCTGAACTAAAATTGCGTTGGTTTTAAAGGGAGAGGGAGTGGCGTACCGCGGCCGCGTGCTGCTCGAACTCGGCACGAAACTGGTGGATAAACCTGAGCAGAAAACTGAGGACATCACATCAGACGAACTGCTCGTGGTGGAGGTGAGACAACAGCTAATGCTACGTCCGCTATAACCACAACAGTTACCATGACGACTGCGGTACGACTGTAAGGACTTATTTTTTGTTTCTACAGCACATTTAAAATAACTTCACATCAAAATCAACAAAAAACAAGTATACAGATCACACATTTAAAGAGGACCCACAGAGTGCAGACAGAGGACCCACAGAGCGCAGACAGAGGACCCACAGAGCGCAGACAGAGGACCCACAGAGCGCAGACAGAGGACCCACAGAGCGCAGGCAGAGGACCCACAGAGCGCAGACAGAGGACCCACAGAGCGCAGGCAGAGGACCCACAGAGCGCAGACAGAGGACCCACAGAGCACAGACAGAGGACCCATAGAGGACCCACAGAGTGCAGACAGAGGACCCATAGAGGACAGACAGAGGACCCACAGAGCGCAGACAGAGGACCCACAGAGGGCAGACAGAGGACCCACAGAGCGCAGACAGAGGACCCATAGAGGACCCACAGAGGGCAGACAGAGGACCCAAAGAGCGCAGACAGAGGACCCATAGAGGACCCACAGAGTGCAGACAGAGGACCCACAGAGCGCAGACAGAAGACCCACAGAGCGCAGACAGAGGACCCACAGAGCGCAGACAGAGGACCCACAGAGGGCAGACAGAGGACCCATAGAGCGCAGACAGAGGACCCACAGAGCGCAGACAGAGGACCCACAGAGCGCAGACAGAGGACCCACAGAGCGCAGACAGAGGACCCACAGAGGGCAGACAGAGGACCCATAGAGCGCAGACAGAGGACCCACAGAGCGCAGACAGAGGACCCATAGAGGACCCACAGAGTGTAGACAGAGGACCCACAGAGCGCAGACAGAGGACCCATAGAATGCAGGCAGAGGACCCACAGAGCGCAGACAGAGGACCCATAAAGTGCAGACATTTAAACACAATCCATAACATTTTGAATTGACCCGATATGAAACAGGAGCCAGTGCAGGTCACACACACAGGCCTGATGTGTCTCATGTCTTAGTTTTTGTCTCAGTGTCCTGGACATTCTGTGCATGGAGCTGTGGTCCAGCCCCACAGACATAGGATTACTACTACTACTACTATTACTACTATTACTACTACTACTGCTAACACTGCTCCAAGCTCCAAACTTTTGTTAGAGCTCAAAAAAATTTCCGAAATGTAACTATGGTTCTATGACTGCCAGAACTGTCCTGTGGTTTGTCCTGTTTCATTCTGCAGAAGTTCCTCCGCAAGCGCAAGTTTTCGCTCTTCGTGGCGTTCTACTCGGCCACGCTCCTTCAGGACGTGGACGACGCCGTGCAGTTCGAGGTCAGCATCGGTAACTACGGCAACAAGTTCGACACCAGCTGCCTCCCGCTGGCCTCCACCACGCAGTACAGCCGCGCGGTGTTCGACGGTACGCGCCGCTCCGCCACCTGTAGTTTTGGATTTTGATTTAACGCCGTTAGCTTAGAGCTGTCTGTAGCGGACCTTTTATCGAACGATCTGAGCGTTGTCCGTCGTCGTGACTCCGCAGGTTGTCAGTACTACTACCTGCCCTGGGGGAACGTGAAGCCGGTGGTGGTGCTGTCGTCGGAGTGGGAGGACATCAGCCCCAGGATCCACGCGCTGAACCTGCTTCTGTCTGCAGCCGATAACTTGGTGAGGACTTTTACACGGTTTATGTAAGATCACGTACGGTTCATAAACCCTGTGCCGTCTGTTCCAGGAGAGTAACCTGAGAGCCGTGAAGATGGAGGAGCAGTCGGGTCTAGACCTGGACCAGCTGGAGCTCAGTGTGGTGCAGCTACTGGACCAGGTCATAGTGGACTGCAGGTCTGTGTCAAAACGTACAAATATTTAGACCTTCATCTGCGTATGGACCCTATCCGGCCCCGCCCACTTTTTTTCCCATAAATGCGACTAAACTGCGCGCTCTTTGTGAATATCTGTGCGATCCCTCAGTCGTAAAAGAACATCTCAAAGACGCTAACCGCTCCTTTGACGATGGTGAAGTTCAGATCTTAACCGGAGAAAAGAAATGGTTTGAGAGAGGAGTTAAAGAAGCTGTTTTTGTCAGGAAAAATAATCCATTTTTGAACAGGAATGGAGGCCTCAGACATCATCGATCTCCTGTTTAAAACTCCTTCCTCAGACCTAAATGAAAACAAGGAAAACGGTAGTGCTAGCCAGTATGCTAATAGCCAGTATGCTAACAGGTTTGGGAGCAGCCTGAATGATGGTACGAAATATGACACGGGCACAGTTCTTAATGTAGCTCAATAGACCGAGCCAAAAACAAACTGTAAACAAACAGGTGTGTTAGCTTCAGTGTCGTTAGCTTCAGTGTCGTTAGCGTCTCCTTCAGACACATATAAGGCAGTGTCCAGCAGGAATCTG